>NC_135521.1:9902500-10047500 GCF_051989575.1 Stigmatopora nigra
CCAAAAGCTAAGAGTAAAAATGAAGTGCTGCATGGCTATATCCTATTTATCATGTATTAATCAACACAAGGCTTAATCAGCAGTATATGTACTTAAACATAAAAGCAATCATCTTAACTTGTAACTTCAGCAAAGGTTGATTGGAATTTCTTGTTATGAGCAAGATAAATCTAACTTTGGAGAGAGAAAATGAAACTAGTGAAAACATGCCAATGCATTGTGAAAGTCACAGAAAGTTATTGTGAGACATTTCAACCCGCACTGAAATAATAATGAATTAGCAAAACATTAAGTATTTTTTAGTGACCAATAATTTTTTGCAGAATTAATTGACCTTATGATGTCTTCAAGCACATTTTACAATGTTATGATAATGTGGGAACCCTGGGCAAGGTTGACAGTATTGTTGTTGGAATGCAAATGTAAGAGTGAAAGGAGCAGACGTTCGGGGCATGATTTCAAAAGCTAACTTAACTGCTTAACTCCAGCTTAATACTAACATTATAAATGTGCTCGTTTACCAATCTTAAAGGTAAAAGAGGTTTCATAATAGATGGCATTGAAATGAAAGACAGTTGCTAAGTTGTATTTAAGTATACAATTTTTTTACTTATGCAAAGTAAAAGAGTAATACCAGTTTAATTGTGCTGCTATTTTTTTATTTGAGTTAAACCAACTCACATTAGCTGTAATATACTAGACATTTTGATGGAAAATTGAGACGTTTTCCTCACTATGATAACGGGGACTATGATAAAAACATTACTTGCTTTTTGTAACTCAAACTTTAATTTCTGAGGGTGAACTGCAAGTCATGGCTATTGCTGCCGGCCAAAAGCAATAGCCGCCGGACTCGGGAGAGGGTAACGGAAAGTGAGCTTTCTGGCAGAACATTTTTTGGCCCGTTAAATCCAGTCTCTTCCACACACACACACACACATTAGTCATATAGATGTTTACATCCATTAGCATTTCTAAGCAACACACAGGGGTGTCCATTTTGGGTCTCTTTCATCTTTAGTTGAAACGTCACTACACCCTCGCAACGTGGACAGATCAATGCAAACACGGCCAGCTTGTGTGTGGTAGGACGGTTCCAAAGAGAGCCATTTCCTTTAGTCATGTGATGAAGGAAAAACTGCTGACGATGTCACTGTGACCTCCCCGCCTCCGTCTTTCCCGGACAGGAAGTCAGGTTTACGATGTCAAGCTGTTTCCCGAGGAACCCGTGGAGATGATGGCGGGGGAGGCCCTCACCCTAAACTGTACAGTACAGTCCGAGTTTGACACCGGAGTGACCATAGAGTGGTCGTACCCAAGCAAAGAGGTTTGTTGAAGTTGTTGATTGTCCTTTATCAGATTGCCAAATGTCCAGGATGTTAAACAAAGCTCTGGTTTGTTTATCTTCTCGTCAGATCAACGACTCCGTAGACACAAAATACCATCGAGATGCATCGTTTCATGCCAGAGAATCTGTAAACATCCTGACCATTCCCAGCACTTCTACTGCTAACACCGGCCCGTACACCTGCAATGTCACCAGCGTGGACTTTACACAGTCCAAAACGACGCAGGTCATAGTTCATGGTAAGCCCTCACTCTTGTTGGGAGATCTTTTGATACAACTGGAAAAAAGTGAAATGCTCATAAGTAGTGACATATACCAACCACCCCAAAAAAGACTCATCAAACAGTAATTGTTCAACAAATCTTCAGACTTTGAGAAAACATCGTTAGATTGGACTATAAGTCGCACCAGATGATACAGTATGTGACACGATTACTCATTTTCCTTATAGCCAATTAAGGAACTTTCATTAGTTTTATGCCTATCTGCTATATGATTTAAACCTAGTCATTGTTTTTTCTTTTAATGTGTTCTTATAATATTGATTTGGCAACACAGTCGTATCGTATATGATTAATATTTCTGCCTACCAGAGCTTAGGCTTGCGTTACGAATGTGGGCACTGGACTTTGTGAGTTCTCCACGTGGGCTTTTACTGTGTTCTTACCCACATTACAAAATGATACACGTTAGCTTCAATGAAGACCACTAAATTGTCGCTCTTGCCAAAAGGCTGTTCGGATAGGCCCCAGCTAACCCCTGACCTTAATGAAATAAAGATCATGGATGGATGGATGCTTAGATCTTTATTATTAACATAAAATAGTTGAAATGAGTCATTCAACCACTGATGTCTTTCTCCTGCCGGTCATTATTTAAATACATCCTGACCTCTTATTAGCTTTGACTCGTTACTGCCGACAAAAGTTTCTCTTTACTGCTTTTTCAACTATACACGACAAGTACAATATTTTCTTTTTTACTCTAGAGAAGCCATTTATCAGGCTGGACTACAGAAGTGGACCAGTGGTGGAAGTAACATCTGGCCAGAAGTCATTCAAATTGCATGTGAATGTGTCCGCGTTCCCCTTGCCTGAAACACGATGGTAAGTTGAAGCTCCCCACTGTGTCCATTAAGGCTAACAGGCAGTTTCTAAAAGCATAATTAGGCCTTCCTACCTTGAGAATTACCTGCTTAATTAGGACAAGTACATCTCAATGGGAGGCACTGGAGCAGCTGTTGTGTTGTGTATAAAAAGGTACAGAGACAGAAAGCTGATTAACGAGCGACCCGAGTTCAAGATGAAGCGTATGAGGATTCACCTCAACCATGCTTTGGAGATCAAAGATGTCAATCCTGGGGATGCTGGCATCTACTCAGTGGTCCTGAAGAACAGCGCCGCTGCCCTGGAGAGGAGACTTAACATCACGCTTGTTGTCAATGGTAACTGCACTTGGAGATATCACAAAGTGGCACTGACATATAATATTAAACATGCTTTTTCCATGTATATTTTATTCATTTTTTTTCTTCTAAATTATTTTAATTCCAGGTAGACCAGTTGAGAGCAGAATCTTATTTTCAATGTTGAACTGGCAGTAGAGAGCAGCAAAAAAAAAATACAATGCTAAAACATAAAATCATAATATATTTTTTAAGATATAATATCTTATGATAGGGAAACTACCACTTTTAATCACTTTGGCTGCTATGTTTTACTATTTTAATGTTTTACATTATAGTTTTACCTGCAGGTTTGAGGGTGAGACTTGATATAACAAGTTTGGAATTCACCAGTTCAAGTCATTTAATATCATTGTACACAAGTCATTTTTATTTAGAAAAATTAAATGTTCTCATTAAAAACAACAACATTATTCCCCAATTTACAGATAATGAAACAGTGTTAAACAAATGCAAATTTAGAATGACAAAATGTTCCAAACCATAAAATTAATGCCTTCATTAATTACACATCATTTAATTGTAGTATATAGATTTAATTTCCCTTCAACTCTCCAAAATAATGGAATAATATAGTTTGTTAATTTAAGACATGTTTATCATGTGCAACCAATTTGCATGCTGAAATTATTTTCAAGCATTTTTAGCAGACATGTTTAGATTTTTTTTTCCAGCGGGATCACAATAAATTGCATCCAAGCAATTTTCATGACAATTATTGGAAAGCCCAGTGAGAAACTGATTCCACCATGTTGTTGTTTTGTAGAAACGAAGGATGCTGACAGATTTCAAGGTTTAAGTTAATCATGCAATTTTCTGCTTTTCACCGTTACATGCCATTATTCATGAAGTTTACGTCTCTCCTCATGATAAATGCATTGCAATGTAATGCTGTGCAATGCTGTGCAGCTGTTTTATACAGCCTTACCGTCCATTTACTGCTGATAGGCACTAAAGTATCATTTTAGAGACCTATACTGTATCCCTGGAACATTGACTGTTAGTTTTCTGAGTTATGCAGAATTATCTATGGAAAAACATGTTCTTTATTTTGATGACAAAAAAAACAACAAGCCTGTGAAAATGACTTCTTCAAACAAAATTCACCCGCTTGGAGATGGTAACTATCTTACATTGGGACTAATGAAAAATATATTACACCAGCGTGACTGCCTCGTTCCCTAGAAATTAGGTCTAGTGTAGAGTTGATTTTTTCTTCTTCTTCTCCTGTGATGCATCTCTTGTCGTCCCTGACATTGATTAGACGTTAACAAAAGTAAAAAAGTTCAGTGTGTAGTCAGGTAGAATACAGACATCTGAAAAATGTGGTTGACTTACACCAGCTAATAACAGTTTAGTTGTAAATAGGTCTGTCTGTCTGTCTGTCTGTCTGTCTGTCTTACAACCTTGTTTTTCTGTCCTCCACAGTCGCCCCACAGATAAATGAAAAAGAAGTGGCACAACCGTCCACTCCATACCCCAGCGGCAGCGTCCAGACACTTACGTGTACTGCCTATGGTCTCCCAGCTCCCACCATTAGCTGGCAGTGGAGGAAGTGGAGCCCCTGTGCCCTCAACAGTACCCACAACAAAGTGTAAGAGTGAAAATGACTCACCTGGGCAGCTTTTTACACTGTTGATTTCGTAGCAGTTTGGATCAGATGGATAAGAAAAATGACTGGAATTGGATGAGAAAAGAACCATTAGTGTGAATGAAGAGGCGGGGATTATGATAGGTGCACAACTAATGTTGGAGGAGGAGAAGACGATTAAGATAGAAACTGGAGTGACTTTCTTGGATCGCTCTCTGTTCTATTATAATAACAGCCAAACAGACGTATGCTAATGTGGAAAAGCGGGCTGTGTTTGAGCATACATTTGGCTGCCATAAATCATACAGCCAAACTGTTCATACATACATAAACGTTTATTACCAAGCATATATTTTACCGCCCTAGGCTTTTTCTACCATTCTCCATCTGCGCTGAATCCATTGAGATGATCGATTAGATATTTTGCACATCTGTGCATAGCAAATTGTTGGGCTTTTTCATATTTTTTTTTTCCACTCCGGGTGATATTTATGCTGTTTTTTTTTTTTTTTTTTGAAATATTTACCACTTCATCATTTATCAACCTGAGCTTCATTTAACCTTGAACCAGCTTCAGGGCCTGCAAAATTGCATTTTCTATGGTGTAAGTACGACTTCATAGGTTACCTCTTAAAGTTTAGATGTTAGAACAGAATTTCCCTTGACGTTGATGCATGTTTTTTGTTTTTATTCCCATAAATATACAAATACAATGAATGAAAGTCCAACACACCTGGTTATTTCCTCCAGTGAATGAATTTAATAGAATTCCTTGTATGTAGTAACTATACCACATCATTTTTAATATGCTCTGCTATGTTTTTCCTTGGGGACACAGTGGAAATTAACATTGATATTCAGATAGGAAGCAAATCAGCACGTTGGAAATCTCATATCACATCTGAATGTCCTATCTGATGTGGTTCTCATTCACCCCCACTGTTCACTTTCTGCTCAGAATGTCAATGATGCAAAAAGATGATGATTGTCTTTCTCTCCAGGGTCCGACCAGACAGGAAGGGCAACTCTCACACGATCCCAAACTGTCAGGATTGGCAGGACATTTCCTTGGAAGGTGCAGTGAATGAATTGGAGGCCATTAAACCATCCGTTGAGCTCGTAGATGGACGACAAAAGGTTAAAAAAAAGCTTCTTGTACTTCTTTTTTACTCCAAAATAGCTTCTTAACGTGAAACACCAGATTTCTATAAGTAATGTCATCTGTGAACTGGGATGTTTGTGTGTAGTAAGCGTCCTAAATTTCTGAGCTCCATAGCCAAATTTGTCAATCAACAGCCATTTCCACAGTAGAATTATTTAGCTGAGCCTTCCTCTGCAACAGTTTCATGTAAACACACGTGTGCGTTCGCACTTGTGCACAGAAGAGGAAATCACAGGAGGAAAACAAAACAAAACTGACATTGTGCTGTATAAGCAAGCACACACACACACAGATTCAAGCTTTGTTCATCAATCTCCGAGTGAAGGTTGCTTTGTGTTGAGCTGTCAACACAGAATGAACTAGTCCTTGTCTGTTCCCAGAGAAGTACATGACAGCCAATTTGATCTCCCCCATTTTGCAGACTGTGAGCCGGCTACACATTCGCAATGCCAGCGTGTCTCTCCTGTACAAGTGCTCCGCGGAAAATAAAGTCGGCAAAGATGAGCGCCTCATTTACTTCTATGTAACTAGTGAGTATCACATGTTTATTTGTGCTTTTGGAACACACCATTTAAAAACGAAATTTTACTAGATTATATAATCTCAACCCAAAGAACTATTGCAAAACATTTTTTCTTGTAAATGAAAAGCCTTGTGTGGGAGTTATTGTGTTTGATGATCCTTTTTATGCCATTTTGTTGAGCAATGACAAGGTGCTTGTGGCAGAAAATAAAATAAAAACAAATAAAATGATACATAAAACTCAAATTAAATTATAAACAATTGAAACAGGAAATAGGGATGAAATCAGCGAGCAGCGATTATTTGTTTGCTGACAGTCTTTTACATGTTCTGCTCTATCATTTTAATAATGTTTCTGCTATTATTTTTTTCTCTGCATCTGTTGTTTCAACTAACTTCTCCTGCTGTCATGCAAGCGGTTACATCTTTTGACCCCATTACTATATTCCCGAAGACTTGTACCATACAAATGTTTAGACTGGTGTTCACTCGGGAAAAGCATGAGGTGATGCATAAGAAAACATGAAGACTGTGAAATTAGATTTGATTAGATAACTTTATGCATCCTGTATTCGGGAAATTTCATTGTCACAGTAGCAAGAGGGTGGGAATACAGGAAAATACATTTTAGACATAAATAAATGAGCATATTGCTGAAATATATATATATATATATATATATATATATATATATATATATATATATATATATATATATATATATATATATATATATATATATATATATATATATATATATATATATATATATATATATATATATATATATATATATATATATATATATATATATATATATATATATATATATATATATATATATATATATATATATATATATATATATTATAAGTGCATTAAAATGTGTTGCAATGCAACAATGGTGTTTGGGTGACTTTTCAAAAGTTTGTATAAGTATCATGT
Organism: Stigmatopora nigra; assembly: GCF_051989575.1. Lineage (NCBI taxonomy): Eukaryota > Metazoa > Chordata > Actinopteri > Syngnathiformes > Syngnathidae > Stigmatopora > Stigmatopora nigra. Next base: position 9,909,534 of record NC_135521.1, read on the forward strand.
AAAAACATCAGTAGATAACAAGTCTTAAAACAAACCTAGTTATCTTGCATGAAAATGTAATGTATGCAAGGAAGTAAAAACGTAGAGCAAAGCCAGATAGTCTTGCACGAATACCTTTGTAATCCCATCCATTTTAAATTCAAACTCAATGTACGCATACTTATTTTTACATCATCCACTGTGCTCAATAACTATACAAATTTGGCATGTTTCAACCCAAGCATGAAATAGAACTTAATAAAATTGTTGAAATGGGCCGCTTCAACCAGAACATTTCAAAGCGATATGCATCCCATTTTTACTACATTTTGACATGATTGTCATTAAGATCATTGGGTTTTCTTTGTTCTTGAGAGGAACAAAAAGTTGCACAAGTAGCCTAAAAAGTTGGCTTCCGTGCAACCACATAATTATTTGACGATAATCTTCTGTCGTCTTTGAATATCCACAGCCATCCCCGAAGCATTCAGCGTGGATGTACATCCGTCAGAGAATCCACTGGAGCAAGAGAATGTGTCTTTATCCTGCAGTGCCGACAATTACACTTACGAGCAGCTGTGGTGGTACCGTCTTGACCCCATTGCCCTGCGGGACAAGTCTCAGGAGCCGGACTGCAGAAGCGTGCACCTCTATTCTGACCTTCTTGATGGGCAGCTCATCTTTCAAGAAGCCTCCAACAGCTGGGTCCTGGATTTCACTTTACCCGCCATACAGCTGCAGGACGCGGGTCGCTATGCGTGCATGGCTCAGAGCAGACGGAGAGGCGAGAAGCATTGTCTGTTCAGATATATCTCCGTTAAAGGTGAGGGGAGACAAAGAATCAAGTCAGCAGGCATAAACCCGCCTGTCTTATATTCAACCAGAAACAGCTATTTAATCATGAAATGTCCCCTGAAAACGTTAGAATGGCTTCCAAAGAAGGCAGCCCACAAAAGGTTCATTTCACATCGTGAAGAAAATAGCATTAACACCAATGATAGTCTGCAGGGTTAAACAGCACACTGTTTCCCATTTGTGCATATTTTTTCCTTTTTTGGGTGCCTGATAGATGTGCAATGTAATGGCATTTTCTTCACCTTCTCCCTCTCCTGTTCTGTGTGAATGCAGAGTACAGTGAATCCCCTGCAAATAATTGACGACCTCCCGAAAGGGTTTTGTAATCTGGCGCACGACAGCGCTATAGCACTTAAAGTGGATCATACCAATAGGGCCTTCCTTGTTTTTAGCATATACTCATACATTACATTAAGGATTGCCATTTGTTATATTCTTCAATTTAAGCAAAACTGCTTTAAATAATTGTTCGGAATTCAATTCAAAAAGGCAAATGAATATGCCACTGTTACTGTAAAACATAGTATTTTTTTGATTCAGTATATTTTGGAGCCCTTTACTGATTGCAGAAAAAAACTGTGTGGTATCGAACAGTGCCACGTGAAGTAAATATACAAAATATTTTTTACTCTACTACCGGTCCAAGTAAAAGCTGCACCTAATTGGCACTGCGTCTCTGAAGTGATTTCTTATTTTTGTTTATCCAAGAAACATCTCGTTAAAGAAAAAATGTGACAATGTCAATTTACCACATGTTGCTACTAAAATAAAACCATAATTGCTTTTTTTCCAGAGGCCAAAACAGCAATTAATCAACATTTTCATTGAGTAGTAGAAAATTGGAACTCACTCGATAAAATAAAATATCCAAAATGACACTGGGTACACTCACTGCATTCCACACATGGCATCCCACAAAGGCAATTACACATTTTGTGTGCATGTTTGTGTATTTTCTCAGGCTTGGAGGCGCCTCGTTACAAACGCAGTCTCACCAACCAGACTGTGAACGTTACGGAATCGCTTCACATGGAATGCGATGTGGAGGGAAGACCCTTGCCCCACCTCTCGTGGTTCAAGGACAACCAGCCACTCCATCAAATGTCAGGTGTGTGAACAAAGTCTGCACAATTTCACAGACACCGACTTTGTGGTTTTAATCTCTTTGTACCAAGTACAACATCAATGAAAAGCATTAAACTTAAAAGGGAACCAAAAAAAAACGCCTCGAGTCAGTCCAGACAATCATCATAGATCACATTAGCAATTTGAAACACTCAAAACTGAACGTCCTTTAACTTCTTAAAAACAATAAGAAACCTTTCCTGTAGTACTTTTTCTTTGGTGTGTCTTTTAGCCAGTCATAACCATCCATGACAAAGCTAGTGGTGATTTTTTTGCAGATCTGCTTTTTTTTTTAAACCACTGCCACCACCCTGTTACCAATGTTCCCTCTATTTTTTTGTTGGTCTGGACAGAAAGACAACCTCCCTGAGCTCACTGAGTACCAGTGTGAGTGACATCATCATTGCTCGCTATGGGCACACCAGTATAACACCTGCCATAAGCAGGTGTATGTCAATGTTCCCTCTAAGTTTTTATGTAAATCATACTGTATAACATGAAAAACATGAGTGGGCAGAGCTACAGCCACTGGCTGTGGCGTAAACGGCGCCATGATGGGGTAAGGGGTAAAAAAATAAAAAATAAAAATGGATTTTATTTACTGCGCGCCATATGATTGCTGCTGCGCAGAGAAGACGAGATGGAACATTGCCCGTGACACATTCTTATGATTAAATCATTGTTTCAAACTAACAGTATTCACACTAATATGTAAACTGGTTACTATTGCATACAATTCGTGGCTCTTTCCATTCCTAAGCCTTTTCCCTTCATTGGAGATTAAAGTGTAGACTGACAGGTTCCTGATATATTTGACACCAATTATGATGGAAAGCATGGAAAGAATTGAGTTAATCCATAGTCAACACGATTATTGTTGTGCTTTGGGTGTAATGTAATGTTCCGATTCCCTCCAGGGATCCAGCTGCAGGACTCAAATCGTACTCTCAGTATTCAACGAGTACGTGAGGAGGATGCCGGCCTTTACACCTGCACTGCCTGCAACCAGCGAGGATGCGTCCACTCAACAGCTGCCATCCGGGTTATTGGTGAGTCACACAAATATGTGTTTTAGCCTCAAATTATAATCCTCCTCACTGCTGCCGCCACACCATATGCACAGTTAGGAATTGTAATCAGTCACCTTTCACACTTTGTCGCCGGAGGCATGTTCACACCGTTGCAATAAAATCAAAGTCACTGACCGCGGGAGTAATCGTCTGCCCAAGATGAATAATTCAATAGGTTTTGCAGTAGAGGCCTTCATGGGTAATGGATCATATTGAAGATTTTTTTTCATTGCCACACCTTAAAGAATGAACAGAAGAATGCTAGAAGAATGCAAAATATTCGGTCAAGTCATAATGATCAACTAACCTTCTAAAAACAATTAGTTCTATTGATTAAATGTCACATTTAGTCTCCCGTTCGCATCTATTAAAATGGTGTGATTCATGAACTGAACGGTCTATTTCCAACGATATGTGCTTCTAGACCTTTTCATGAATCCTGATGATGGCACAGTCAAGTTTGTTAAATGTGAGCAATTGTTAGGTTTTCTTTTAATTCGGCTGTTTTGTATAAAAAAATATGATTTGCATTTTTATTTTATTTTAAACGCGTGGCCCAGGGGTCAATTACAGCCTGCGGGACAATATTTTATTGGCCTCATCTGACATTTAGTTATCAGTGTTGCCTGCATGTTTCCTGTGATGTGAAATAAAAATAATATAGAAATGAGTCATTTTATATAAAAGGGTCCATTGGGGTGAGGAAACCATTATTTAAATAGTAATATATTTAAAAAAATAAATAAAAATGCAAATCAAAAAGCCAGGAGTAATGCAAAATATAAAAAAAAGTTCTAGAAAAGATACAATGAGTAATCAAATATTTAAAAAGGTAATAAACACAACTTAATAAACAAATAGAAGACACATGCATGTTGTTTTTTCTCATTAATGAATTTATTTATTTTGTGACCCCACGTAGATAAAACTAATGATTGCTTTTGAAATGTAGACCACTGTTGTGACCACTAAAAAAATGTAAAATTAGTTAGTACGCCAGTAAAGGTTATGATTCACTGTTGTTATGGCCATTCAAACCTCAATCCCAGAATTGAGAGGAAGACAATCTAAGAATGAGCTCATTGTCAGCTTTAGGACATGTTTTCTCTCACCTCATCTAATAGCTGTGTAATTAAATAGCTGCATTCTTCAAGGCCAATGGCATTATATGACCGTACAAAAATTACTTTAAATACAGCCCATGGTTTCATCATGTTGTGTGTGTGTGTGTGTGTTTTAATTTTTTTTTATCTTTACTGGAAGCTACATCCTTCACGGTCATCCATTTCCCAAGATTATAAACACGTCTCTTCTAGAAAGGATTTCAGCCCATGTACATTATATATACGAACATATGGTAAACCCTGTGGACCATTTAAACCTTGAAATCTCTCTTTAATTATTTGATGTTGGGATTCCAAGTAGAAACGGAAGATAGCGCCAAGAAATGTGTCCTTCTAATGAGAATATGACACTGGTTTCTGAAGTGGCTTTAAAAGGCAATGCCTCATTTTTTTTAAATCAACATATGGATGAAAATGATTACACACAGACACTGCATTTTTTTTAAACTAAACCAGAAACTGTCAGAGTCTGTATTGTTATTGATACTTACCCCATATCTTCCTTCATTTGATTGTATCCCAGTACAGAAAAAGACAACACTTACCATAAAAAAGCAGCTTCATCTACTATGCACAAAATAATTTAATTTGACTATAAGACACAGGTTTCCACTTGGATTTTGGCTTAGTTTTGCAAAAACATGACACCATGTATCTGTAAAAAATCCACAAATTTGAAGCACTAGACGATAGTCTCAGGGTCCAAGGAGTGGCCAATCTGGGATACTTGCATTTGATAGGCTAGCATTGAAAATAGTCTGTAGTGTAGCATTATGTAAGTTTTTGTCCACTGTTACATATACCAAAAATAAATTACTGTGTTCTTTCTTTCAGCTGGGATTTAACAGAGAAACAGTCTTGTCTTTCCATGGACTCCCTCTGGGTTGAAAGCATTGTCATTTGAAGTTGCCTCTCCTGTCTTTCTGCTTAGGTTCCAGCGATAGAGCCAACGTGGAGATTGTCATACTCATTGGAACCGCTGTCATTGCTGTGTTCTTCTGGGTCTTGCTCATCCTCATATTCTGCAACGTCAAACGGGTTAGAGGCCTCTTATTGCCACTGTTCTATGTCTGCTTGTGATGGAACCCCTTTAACCTTTTAGCTCACAACCATTTTGCCCTCTTAGCCCCCATTTCGATTGTCGGTTGGGATGATTCCTCAGAGTCCAATTACACCATCCATAGCGATTAATCCACATAACAGCATGATGAGTCACAAATTGCTTTTTATTTACTCTTTGCTCATTCTGTTGAACGTAACAACACAGCCAATACCCCCCCCCCCATCCTCCCAGCATTACTTATCATTTTATTTCCAGTTCACTACAAATCCATCATCTCTCTCCTTCAGATTAACCCCGCAGACATCAAAACCGGCTATCTGTCAATCATCATGGACCCTTTGGAGGTCCCCATGGAAGAACAGTGTGAATACCTGCCCTATGATTCCTCCCAGTGGGAAATCCCCAGGGATCGACTGCGACTTGGTGAGTGACCCACGATGGGCGACGAGCACAGATAAATGGTGCGATGATGCCGTGAACAGGTGGCGTTGACGCACATGAGAAAACAAAAAAAAATAGAATAAATGGATGAAATCAAATGGTTTTCCATTTGCAGGATTTCTTAATGGAGTCGTTTGCATTGGAAACTGCCACAAAGCGCCAATGTTTGATATTGCACTCGCTCTAAAAACACCCAGAGGGAAAAGCATCTGCTTCGTGGTTGCAACCCTTTGGAGCGTATTGTTTTTTCTGATGACTGCCATTGAGCTTTTACATTCTCTGGCTTATCTCCATAACTGCTGCTACATTTTGTAACTTCTCTATTGCCAAAGTGGTTGAAGGCATCCATATTTCATCTGTTAATATTAATAGATCTCAATACTGTGTTTGTTTGCCATCCCTCGACACAGGAAAGGTTTTGGGCCACGGTGCTTTCGGCAAAGTAATTGAAGCATCGATCTACGGACTAGGCAAGAACTCACGGCTGGACACGGTAGCTGTCAAGATGCTCAAAGGTCAGATTATTCCTCATTAATCGCTCGGTTATATTAGTCGATGTATTTGGCATGAGCAAAATGCAGAAGGCTGGACAATAGTTTAAAAAAATAAATAAATAAATCCCGGTAGAATTTTGGCTGCTAGAACTGTGGAAAAAAAATGGGAAAGGCTTCAAAATATATTCCAGTCAAATTAACAAGGAACTAAGACCAGGATATGGACACATCAATACCCTGTATTTCTCATTTTTACCCCTCTTCAACTGTGGTGTCATTGTGGCAGTTGCGCGTGCTGACTACTGAGCTAATACACACACGTTTAAAAAAAAACATCCACAAAAGCCAAATAACTTTACTATTTGTATATGCTTGAGGTTTTCAAATAATTTTGACAGGCACACTTATTGTAAATAATGTTGTTGTCATTTTTTTTATGACTCCTTTTTAAAATTCATTGATCAATCTATTTATTTTTTTGCTACATAATGTTATTTTATGAACTTAGCAAGACATGTTGGACTTTTCTTATGTTGTTGCTTCATTGTCCCTAAAGCCAAGGCTGGTGTGAAGGAATTTGAATGTCCTGATCCAATTACATATTGTTAGAGGGCGCTTTCCCGCTGTGGAAAATGTTGGTTGGAAGTCGGTGAAATTTCACAGGCGTCATGGTGGTCAAAAAGGACTTATTATTCATGAAAACACACATCGTGACACCAGTAGGAGTCGATCCCCGCTAAGGTGCTTAAGTAATTACATGAAGGATTTTTTGGCAAAGTACGTTTTTAAAATTTAAACATATGCCTGGACTGGAAGACAGGAGTATAGGAAAGGACATATGACCTTGAGATTATGAGACTTAAGGTGTAATTATAGATGTACTAGTTGTAAAAGTCATATAAATTATACAGTTAGAGAAAAAATGTTAAATATGGGGAAAATGCTACAAAAATATTAATACAAACAGCATCTACCGAGCAATAAAAAGGTTGAAAAATAAAATGTGCCTTCAAAAATCTTGCTTAACTAGGACTTCACAAAAAAAGCAGTAGTTTACTTTATTCCAAATCAAAGTTTAGTTAGCTTTTATGGTTTTGTTCCAACTATCTTCCTTAATTTTATGAGTCTGTTTGTTCTATTTAAAAGCCATAAAAGAAATTACTTTTAGGAATGACTCTTGTTTTTTTTTTTTTTGATGGAATAATTAGGGCTGAGATACTAGATGAATAAGGGGAATGATTACAGGATATTGTATCTGCATCATCTCTATTTGATGAGCAAGAGTACACTAGAATGGGGCTTCATTTTAACAGAAGACAATGCAGTGTGACTTGAGTGCTTGTTTAAAGTTTGTGCATGACAAAAACAGGGCCTCCATTGGGTCAAACATGTTCAAATTCAACCTGAATCCAATGGACTGGTGGCGGAGGTCAGCCATAAATAAGTAAAAATATAAAAAGAAGCATATTTCAATGATGACAAATGATTCTGTGGATGAAAAATTAAACCAATTTTTGTGTTTCATATTTAACAATTTACAGTAAAATCACATTTCTGTCGCAGTTTATAGAAAAACGCTTAAGTAAATATTCCGATTTTATTTTAGTTTTTGTCAAAGCACTTCAAACTAAGCCAGTGTGATATATGGTCTGAACAATTTATGTTCTGCAATTGCCCCGATTTGCTAAATAGCTCTCCCCCCCCTTTTTTTTTAGAATGAAAACGTTTTATTTTTCTTCATAAAAGCCTATTGGATCGCTTTTTATATAAAGATGTTTTTGTAGCGACTCTGTAGCATTTCAAAAGACGACTGTTGAAAACTCAAAAGCTACCTCAAGATCATGAGCAAATCTTTTCTAATTTCACTTGTTTTCAGTATTATCACTTCCTATTCCCAGTACTCATTGTAAGAAAAGATTGAAATTATATAGTGAAAGTCAAGTGTATGGTAGTCATGGAAAGTGGGATGTGTTTACCTTTTATGCTGTGATTGCAGACGGAGCCACGGCCAGCGAGCACAAAGCTTTAATGTCTGAGCTCAAGATCCTCATTCACATTGGAAACCATCTGAATGTAGTGAACCTGTTAGGAGCCTGCACCAAACAGAATGGTCAGTGTTAAAAGCGTGATTACAACAAATGAGTTTTGTGCTATTCTCTTTGATGGAACAGATGTTTTTTTTTTTTTTTTCCTGGCGGGGATTTGAGTTGTCCCTTGATAAGCTCATGGCAATACTTCCCTTTCTTTTTATTTTCTTTCTGGGTGCTATATGTCCCCCGGTGCCATTTACGCTTCAAGCACAAACAAGTGTGTCAAGGATATTATATAATCATAAGATCAGAGCATATCATCGTTTTTTTTTTTCACTGTATAAAGAAAAGTTGACTGAACTTGGTATTTCAGGTCAAGTTGTTTCACTTTTTTAAAAATGTTTTATTAGAAAACATACTTCATTTAGAATTCTATGTTTAGTGGACATAGTTTGAACTCAACATTTTATGTAAACTGGTCTTCAAGTAAATATAATCATTGGGGCACTATTCATTGAGCAAAACGCCCTTTTTGAAGGCTTTATGATTCAGGCTTAAATGTTATTAAAAACAACAATTAACTGCCACAGGCATTCCATCAATTTTAACTGGGAGGGCGGGAAGCGATGATTTGGTCGGTTAAAATGGATTAGACCAGATTAGAAGAGATTTATAGAACAAAACAAAATAAAATTCCCAGAGGAAAAAAATTAAAAAACAGGACACACTTGTTTTAATTGGTCTTTATTGTTCTTCTTTTAGATTAAAAATTTAGATTTTTTTATTAATCCATATTTATTTTATTTATCTGCTTATACTTTTTTGTTTAATACTATTTAAATTGTTTATTTTTTTTTCATTCATCTTAAATGAATGTGATTATTTTATTTAAAATTATTTATACTTATTTCTGTGTGCAATAGCCCATTGCACATTAGGAATCAAATTTGGCCACTAAATGTTTACCCTGTGGGCCGCCATTTGCCCCTGGGCCGAAGCTTTGAAATGCTGTTCTATATAAATGTTGAAAAAAATTAGAATAATAATAATTGATGCAGTTGGAAGAACTTGAGAATCTAAGTTGTTTTTTTTTTATAATAATGAATTAGCATGACTTAATAGGAAATGTTATTTTTTTATTAAGATGTGAAATTAGGAATTAGGTACATTTGCTCAGAATCGCAGAAATGATATTGGCCCTGCATTTATGAAAGACAGAAAAAATCCCCCCTCATTTTTCATTATACTTGTCTGAACAGGTCCACTGATGGTTATCGTGGAATACTGCAAGTATGGTAATCTGTCCAACTTCCTGCGGGCAAAGAGAGAATTTTTCCTCCCCTATAGGGTATCATTGTCCATCCGTCAATTATGAAGGTGCACTGATGCGTAGATGAAATGAAGCTTTTGCTCATTCCCCTTTTTAGGATCGCTCTCCCAAAACCCAGAGCCAAGTAAGACGGATGATTGAAGCCGGTCAAACGGACCAGAGAGCTCGCAAGCAACCTCCCTCGCCGTCCTCCTCCCCCCTGGTTGGTTTCCAGACACCATCGTCCAACGCCACAGATCAGAAACCGGTTCTGGAAAAACGTGAGTCCTTTTTGGCAATAAAAACAACAACAAAAATGGATTGTATACAGCTGGGACTAACGTTTTGCTTTTATGGTGTTTTCTCTCTATCTCTCCCCATCAGTGGAGGATTTGTGGAAAACGCCTTTGACGATAGAAGATCTAATTTGCTATAGTTTCCAAGTGGCCCGTGGGATGGAGTTCCTGGCATCTAGAAAGGTTCATTATCAACACTGAAGCAATTAGTCTGTGAGCAGTGGTGATTTGTCTCTCGAGGTTGCATTCGGAAGAACGAGAGTGTGGCCCACATCGTTACGATGCGAAAACAAAAAAAAAAAACAGCTCTGCAGAAGGCATACACAAATGAGTATTCTTTTAAACCGCAGGGGTTTTGTTTGAAGACGAATGTGGTCGATTTATACGCTTGGGGAAAATTCTCAGATCAGTGGTTAGGTTTTTGACAAACGGGTGGGCCACTGGATTTGCTGAATTTCAAAAAATGTATATAATACACTTTTTGATCCTCTTAAAAGGACAAAATGTAAACAAATATAATAAGCATATTGCTTCTTTAAAGCCCAAACCACCAGCCAAATATAAATTCTTTAAACGTTGGATGTTTAATTAAATGTAAATGTACATTCCATATTTATATGGGCGCATATAAGATGCAGTTGTAGTAGTTTTAGGAGATTGTGTTATACATCTACTAGATGAAACTATAGTAGTAGTATTTGTGGGTCGTGTTATAGATAAAGTAGATGGAGATGTGCTAATGGGAATTTCACACCATGATTAAATGCAATGAGAAAATTGAAATCTAGGTTGCACCTTATAGTGCAGAAAATACAGTACACACATCTGTTTTTATCACATGATTTATGTAACAAATATGTATTTGGACATATAAGGTTGAGAAAAAAAATCAACAAAAACTTTTAGCTGGTTTAGGATTCCATTTTAAAAAAAAAAGTAGAACAAAGCAAGTCAATTTTCTACTTTTATAACATAAGCACTAGATAGCAGATTATAAAAAATAAATTAAATAAATTTAAGATTCTTGAGAGTGCACTTCATCCAGCTCTATCTTCGCATATGTTTTATAAAAATGTTAAAATATTGACATACAATGAAATATAGAGAAAAAATATTCGACATTTGTATATATCCATTTTATGTTGGATTTTTAAACAAAATTCAAACAAATCTTATGGCTGGCAACCCCCAAAAAATGACACTAATTTTACAATTGAACATTTGACACGACTTACTGAAAAGTCCATTTTAATTAACAACCCGAGTAGCAATTCTATACATTGTGGTTGTTTTAGTTTTTATCGATTTTGCCTTGATGAAAGAGTGGCACTCATTAAAAAAAAAAAACACTGCATTATCCTTTCAAATCCTCCAGACATTTCTTCTGAATCTTTGCCTTTTATAATATCAAATGCACAATATTTTAATTGCTGCAAGTGCATACATTAAACAGAGTTTTACATATCAAACAATAGCGTGACGGTGGTGAACTTTCCAGCCGATTTTAGGTCACCGTGCCTCTTTTAATGTGCTAGGAAAAGCAGCTGCAGGGGTGGGCAGACAAAGTCCAGTCCCACATTTCAGCGTGCACTCAGACAACGTAAAACTAACAGATGATTAAATTCCACATTACGCCGATCACTCAAAGGGAAAACAATGTGTGTTTACTTTGCTGTATGTGAAGGCTCATGGCAAGCATGCAAAACATAGACTATGTGGTGTATGGGTAACCTTTGTGTGGTCTTGTGTGTATCCGTCAGTGTATCCACAGAGACTTGGCGGCCCGCAACATTCTGCTGTCAGAAAACAACGTGGTGAAGATATGTGACTTTGGTTTGGCCCGAGATATATACAAAGACCCCGACTATGTCCGGAAAGGCAACGTAAGAAGTTGGAATTATGCTTTTTTGTTGTTGTTGTTGTTGTTAATACCTTGATTGTAATATTTTTCTTTGACCTCTTTATAGGCGCGACTACCTTTAAAGTGGATGGCACCGGAAAGCATCTTTGACAAAGTGTACACCAGTCAGAGTGATGTGTGGTCCTTTGGAGTTCTCCTATGGGAAATATTTTCGCTTGGTATAAAAGGATTTTTTTTTAATTATATGGTATTAGAAGAAAAAAATGGGAGAAAAAGGAGATTCAAAGTTCATTTTTTGTGTCTGTACAGAGCAATTGGGAATTTTGTTGGACTTGCTAATGCAGATGGAATGGTCATGCTAAATTTTTCATTAACAAGCGTCTTTGTTCTACTTCTCGCTCTCTCTCAGGTGCATCTCCATATCCCGGAGTGCAGATTGACGAGGATTTTTGCAAACGATTGAAAGATGGCGTCAGAATGAGATCGCCAGAAACAGCATCACCTGAAATGTAAGCTGCATATCAAGATTGGGCAAATTTCTGGTCACTTTGTTTACCATTAAAATGAACACTTTAACAAAAAAAATATATATATATTTATAATTATTATTATTCTTTAAAATAAATGATTAATTCAGGAAAAATTGGGCCATTTTACCCCCAAAATATGTCACAATATCAATAAAAATCACTCCCGTATGAGTGACCAATAATCCAAAGTAAACCCTTTTTTTTGTAAATATGACATATATTTATAATTATTTTTTTAAATAATCGATTAATTTAGGGAAAATTGGGCCATTTCATCCCAAAAATCTTCCGCAATATCAATAAATATCCCTCCAGTATGAGTGACCAATAATTTAAAGTAACTATTATTCAATATTTTTTTAAATATATACCAATATTTGGTAATGACAATGTATACACTTACCACCAAAACTGTCACTTTCCCTATGAACAGCTAAATCAATACAATAAATGCAAAACATGTTTACATCCAAACACAATGTTCCTTTTTGACTTTACTGGCAAGTGGCTTGAAAATAAACAAGATTACAAACAGCATCCAAAAGTGATCTCTGATGAGAAAATGCTTATAATGCATTAATGCTCATTTGTCATCCTCATTGTGGTTGTAGTGCTTGGTGATGTAGCCCTGCACTGATTCAATTTCTAAATATCCACTGCCCCCCCCCCCCCCTCCCCCCGTGTCTCCAAAGCACTCCATCAGCATTGTAGCAAATCTCTCATTGTGATGCAGCACATTTTTTTTTCCACCATCTACCCAAGCCTTCCATTGTAAATTCACATTGTAAAGACTTGCTTGTCCATGGGAATCATATCATCATATCAGTGATCATCGTTCTTTTCACTTATATATTTTTTGAATTCTAAGTACTCCTTGTATGACTTAGCTGCCCTCTACTGGTAGATATGGTATCATGTTGGCGTGTTGGCATGGAGAACCGAAAGAGAGGCCTCCCTTCCCCGCCCTGGTGCAAATCCTGGGAGACCTGCTGCAGGACAACAGTCTGCCTGTGAGATAATCATTTGAGCGAAAGTGCTTTTCGGCCTGTTGCTGATTTTTTTATTTTCTGTTTTTTGCCCCCCAAAGGATGGGAAGGACTACATCCCTCTTAACCACTCACACAGCTCAGAGGATGATGGCTTTTCTCAAGTTTCATCTCGACCTGCATCCGAAGAGGAATTGCGGCAAGCCTGCAAAACGCTGCCAACGAGGTAAGTTATATTCCTGCCCTTTCTTACATAAGACAGGATACATTGAAGTTAGGGTCTCCCATGGGGGGGACATCATGACTGCCAATTTTGTGATTTTATGACCAAAAAAAAGCTTTGAAGTAGGCCCATAATTTATAGTGACTCACTTTGTCAGTAAATTGGGACAAGTGCATCCTAGGTTATGTCTGCCAATGAATTACCATTTTCATAGGTAATTATATATATATATATATATATATATATATATATATATATATATATATATATATATATATATATATATATATATATATATATATATATATATATATATATATATATATATATATATATATATATATATATATATATATATATATATATATATATATATATATATATATATATATATATATATATATATATATATATATATATATATATATATATATATATATATATATATATATATATATATATATATATATATATATATTTTTTTTTTTTTATTTCAAAAATGTAGAAAAACATTACATTTTCTTTATTTTTTTTTTAAATACAATACATGTTTCCATGTTTTATGTTTTATTGGATGTTCTATATAGATTTTGGTCTAAAAAAAGGGAGAAAAATAAATATTTGTGTCTCATGTCTTTCTGAACCGCTTTATCCTCACTAGGGTCATGGGGGTGCTGGAGACTATCCCAGCTGACTTTGGGCCAGAGGCCGGGGTCACGTCTGGCCCGAAGTCAGCTGGGATTGTCTCCAGCACCCCCCGCGACCCTAATGAGGATAAAGTGGTTCAGAAAATGAGTTGAGACATGTTTTTGAAGCAGAATAAGTCACCTGAGGTTTTTATTTGAGTCTCAGTTTGACAATCCGTCACATATTCAGTGTGTTGACCTCTTCTTCGTCTTGTGATCAGATATTATAACTGCGTGCCCTTTGGTGGCTGCGTGCTTGTGGGATCCTCAAAGACATGTCAGCCCAGAGTGAAGACGTTTGAAGAGTTACCATTAGAAATTCACCCTCAGACCAACACTCAGGTAAGAACTTTCATCCTTTTGTTAGGATGTACTTGGTGAAAATAGACATGCCATCGCTCTTAAAGATGATTCACTTTTCAAGAGGTCGCAATGCCACAGGAAAGATTTTGCAGTTAGAAGAGATGCTGAAGTTGCTCATGTCAAAAGTGCTGATCTTCAAAGTGTGTTCAGAATAAAGTTGGAAAAGTGACTGAAGCTAAAAAAAAATGCATTTGAAACAAACGATAAGGCTCAAAGTGAAAGTTTATATTCCGGTGCCATGGACGGCAACTGATGTGCAATTCCTTTAGACTGGATTGAGAAGAACTTCTGTGTTTTTTTTTTTTTACAAGCGCAGCAAAATTTAATGTGACTCTTTCTTCAGGATAACCAAACAGACAGTGGGATGGTTTTAGCCTCAGATGAGTTTGAACGCTTTGAACGGAATCACAAAGGAGCAGTGCCAAAAAGGTAAATCATACAAAAACTTTATTTCTACAAATGTTCAGTATCCAACATCTGATGTAACCCTCTTCCCTATCATGAATTTCCACCATAATACTATTTAAACACACATATATGTTAACTTCTTGATCATTTTGGTGTCCCAACTTTAGACGCATGAGCAGCAGCAGCAGCACCGAACCTCTGACGGCATCCTTCGGCTCCACCATCTCCGCACATCCGCATTTCTTACAAACCTTTTACAATAACGAATATGGGCATTTATCAGAGGAAGGCTTCTGCAGCAGCGATTTCTTCCGCTCACCCAATGCACCATGTTTGACTTCCTCCAATGTGTGATTGAAGGAAGGTAAGGTTGAAAATTAAAGCAGCCAACTCTTTCTCGGTGCATTATATTCAAGTAAGTGAGTGTAAATAATAGATAGATGAATACATGGTGAACTTTTTATCCTGGACTTGTTTGTATACACTGCCTGGGCGCATAGCGGCCACTGGGTGGCAGCATTATAATTATCCAAAAATGTTTGTTTCTTCCTACATTACTGTATTTTTTTAAATGTGTTTTTAAGCATTTTTTTTTATTCAAAGTCCTTCATTTGTACAACTGTTAGCTTTCATGAAGAGATATAAAGAATTGACCACAAAAATCACGACTATGTCATCGTCAAAACATGGACATTAAGTTGGGAGAACAACCCCCCTGTTGGAGGATGGTAAGAAAACTTTTTCACATTCAATATGGCGGAAAAATATGGACGTTGTTATGCATATAGTTGGGGCAGCTGGGGTTTGAATCCTGGTTGGGAAACATTTTTTCCCTTAAATAGAAAAAACAGTTTGTAGTCAAGACTTTCCAATAATCATTAAGTAAAGTGATGCCACTCGTTTGACTGATCACTACACAATGTAGTTTAGTATATGGATGAACCTTTTTTTTTCATTGAAATAAAGACTTAGTCATTTTTTTTAGCAAAACAATTTGCCAGTCAGCCTTAGAAGCTGACACTCTACTGCTTGAGCTAAGTTCCCAATCCACCTCCTTAGTTGGCATGGACTGGTCAACTACATTTCCATTTGACCTGAAAAGCGACAAATGGCAAGACATTGGTTTTGAACCAACAATCTTTCACATGGTGTGTGGGTGCTTTACTGCCTGAGCTAAGTTCCCAATCCACCTCTCTGATTGGCATCCACTGGTCTACTACATTTCCATTTGACCAGAAAAGTGACAAATTGTAAGACATTGGATTTGAACCAACAATCTTTCACATGGTGAGTGGATGCTCTACTGAATGAGCTAAGTTCCCAATCCACCTCTGTACTTGGCATTGACTGGCCTACTACATTTCCATTTGACCTGAAAACCATGTGTAGACAAGACCTGCAAATGATTACTAAGGAAAGTGTAGCCACTTGGTTGGCGCAGAGGTTAGTTCACTGGACTCCCGTCTGGTAGACCCTGGTTCGATTCCCGGGCTCGGCACACATTTTCACTTAGTTGTTTCTGTGTACTTCTTGTCAAGACACTCAAATGATTACTAAGGAAAGTGTAGTCACTTGGTTGGCGCAGAGGTTAGTTCACAGGTTTCCCGTGTGGGAGACCTGGGTTCGATTCCCGCAGCCGTCGTTTGGCTGAAAATACTTGGAAAGAAGAATTGGTCAATGGAATAAGAAGAAGGGAAAAAAAAAAGAAAAAACTTTTTAATTTATATTAAACACTTAGTCATACTTTTCAGCAAAAGGTTATATTCCGAACTGCCTTCGGCAGTTCGGAAGACACTTGATGGACCTGTCTGTGCGAAAGGCGTTCTCGGGTCGGCCTTCGGCCGACCCTCGACCGCTTGCTTGGTCAGTGAACCGCCGACACCGGGAAGCGAACTCACGTTCTCTCGGTGCAAAGGCGAGTGTGCAACCCACTACACCAACTCGTGCCCCACTTATACATAGGTGTTGAAACGTTTTATCCAAGGAAATGGGGTGAAACACTTAGTCATTTTTTGGACAAAATGCTTCATCCACCACTGAATACTTATTCAGTTAAACACATAGGGAAATGTACTTGTTCTTTTACCTCAACAATTGTGGGAAAATCTTTGCCTGCACTGGGAATTGAACCAGGTACCAAAGAGTTGGCAGACTGATGACTTACCCACTGGGCCACCACCCCATGAGAGAAAGCAGTAGTACTTATAGTTTTATCCAGGAAATGGGGTTGAACACTTAGTCATTTTTTGGACAAAATGCTTCATCCACCACTGAATACTTATTCAGTTAAACACTTAGGCAAATGTACTCGTTCTTTTACCTCAACAATTGTGGGAAAATCTTTGCTGGCAGTTGGATTCGAACCAAGGACCAAAGAGTAGGCAAACTGATGACTTATCCACTGGGCCACCACCCAGTGAGAGTAGGCAGTAGTACTTAGACTTTTGTCCCTTTCATTTACCTGAATAAAAGTGGGAAAACCTTTGCAAGCACTAGGATTTGAACCCAGGAGCACAGAGGCAGGAGACTGATGACTTATCCACTGGGCCACCACTCTCCAAGATTAGGCAGTAGTATTTGTTGTTTTGTCTCTTTTCACTCCCAGTTCATAGTTAGTACTTGACAAATGGCAAGACATTTAATTTAAACTAAACACTTAGTCATTTTTTCACATTTTCAGATTTTGAAACAACAATGTTTCACATGGTGAGTGGATGCTCTACTGTTTGAGCTAAGTTCCCAATCCACGTCCTTTCTTGGCATAGACTGGCCTACATTTCCCATGAAATAGAAACACCCATGTATATACAATTGGGGTTTGGGGGCCAAATCTAGCCCGCCGCATCATTTTGTACGGCCCGAAAAAGTAATTAATGACTGCCGTCTTTCTATTTTAGGATTGGATTAAAAAAATAAAAAAAACACGATACCACTTTTTTTTCGGTGTGAAAGTGGCGGCCCGGGGGCCAAATTTGGCCCGCTGTATCATTTTGTGCGCCCCGAGAAGGTAAATCATCAGTGCCGACTTTGTTTTAGGATTTGATTTTTTTTTTTTTTTTTTAAAAAGGACCTTAACCACTTTTTTTGGGGGTGAAAGTGGCGGCCCGGGGGCCAAATCTGGCCCGCTGCATCATTTTGTGCGGCCCAAGAAGATAAATCATCAGTGCCAACTTTGTTTTAGGATTTGATTTTTTTTTTTTTTAAAAAGGACTTTAACCACTTTTTTTTGGTGTGAAAGTGGCGGCCCGGGGGCCAAATCTGGCCCGCTGCATCATTTTGTGCGGCCCAAGAAGGTAAATCATCAGTGCCGACTTTGTTTTAGGATTTGATTTTTTTTTTTTTTAAAAAGGACTTTAACCACTTTTTTTTGGTGTGAAAGTGGCGGCCCGGGGGCCAAATCTGGCCCGCTGCATCATTTTGTGCGGCCCAAGAAGGTAAATCATCAGTGCCGACTTTGTTTTAGGATTTGATTTTTTTTTTTTTTAAAAAGGACTTTAACCACTTTTTTTTGGTGTGAAAGTGGCGGCCCGGGGGCCAAATCTGGCCCGCTGCATCATTTTGTGCGGCCCAAAAGGTAAATCATCAGTGCCGACTTTCTGTTTTAGGATTTGATTTAAAGAAAATAAGGACCTTAACCACTTTTTTTGGTGTCAAAGTAGCGGCCCGGGGGCCAAATCTGGGCCGCTGCATCATTTTGTGCGGCCCAAAAGGTAAATCATCAGTGCCGACTTTCTGTTTTAGGATTTGATTTAAAGAAAATAAGGACCTTAACCACTTTTTTTGGTGTCAAAGTAGCGGCCCGGGGGCCAAATCTGGGCCGCTGCATCATTTTGTGCGGCCCAAGAAGGTAAATCATCAGTGCCGACTTTGTTTTAGGATTTTTTTTTTTTTTAAAAAAGGACTAACCACTTTTTTTGGTGTGAAAGTGGCGGCCCGGGGGCCAAATCTGGCCCGCTGCATCATTTTGTGCGGCCCAAAAGGTAAATCATCAGTGCCGACTTTCTGTTTTAGGATTTGATTTAAAGAAAATAAGGACCTTAACCACTTTTTTTGGTGTCAAAGTAGCGGCCCGGGGGCCAAATCTGGCCCGCTGCATCATTTTGTGCGGCCCAAAAGGTAAATCATCAGTGCCGACTTTGTTTTAGAATTGTTTTTTTTTTAAAAAAAGGACTTTAACCACTTTTTTTTGGTGTCAAAGTGGCGGCCCGGGGGCCAAATCTGGCCCGCTGCATCATTTTGTGCGGCCCAAGAAGGTAAATCAGCAGTGCCGACTTTGTTTTAGGATTTGATTTTTTTTTTCAAAAAAAAAGGACTTTAACCACTTTTTTTTTGGTGTCAAAGTGGCGGCCCGGGGGCCAAATCTGGCCCGCTGCATCATTTTGTGCGGCCCAAGAAGGTAAATCAGCAGTGCCGACTTTGTTTTAGGATTTTTTTTTTTAAAAAAGGACTTTAACCACTTTTTTTTTGGTGTGAAAGTGGCGGCCCGGGGGCCAAATCTGGCCCGCTGCATCATTTTGTGCGGCCCAAAAGGTAAATCATCAGTGCCGACTTTGTTTTAGGATTTTTTTTTTTTTAAAAAAGGACTTTAACCACTTTTTTTTGGTGTGAAAGTGGCGGCCCGGGGGTCAAATCTGGCCCGCTGCATCATTTTGTGCGGCCCAAGAAGGTAAATCATCAGTGCCGACTTTCTGTTTTAGGATTTGATTTAAAGAAAATAAGGACCTTAACCACTTTTTTTTTGGTGTGAAAGTGGCGGCCCGGGGGCCAAATCTGGCCCGCTGCATCATTTTGTGCGGCCCAAGAAGGTAAATCATCACTGCCGACTTTGTTTTAGGATTTGATTTTTTTTTCAAAAAAAAAAAGGACTTTAACCACTTTTTTTTGGTGTGAAAGTGGCGGCCCGGGGGCCAAATCTGGCCCGCTGCATCATTTTGTGCGGCCCAAGAAGGTAAATCATCACTGCCGACTTTGTTTTAGGATTTGATTTTTTTTTTTTTTAAAAAGGACTTTAACCACCTCTTTTGGTGTGAAAGTGGCGGCCCGGGGGCCAAATCTGGCCCGCTGCATCATTTTGTGCGGCCCAAGAAGGTAAATCATCAGTGCCGACTTTGTTTGAGGATTTGATTTTTTTTTTTTTTTAAAGGACTTTAACCACTTTTTTTTGGTGTGAAAGTGGCGGCCCGGGGGCCAAATCTGGCCCGCTGCATCAATTTGTGGGGCCCGAGAAGGTAAATCATCAGTGCCGACTTTCTGTTTTAGAATTGAGTTTTTTTTTTTAAAAAAGGACTTTAACCACTTTTTTTTGGTGTCCAAGGGGCGGCCCAGGGGCCAAATCTGGCCCGCTGTATAAATTTGAGGGGCCCGAGAAGGTAAATCATCAGTGCCGACTTTGTTTTAGGATTTGATTTAACAAAAAAAAAAAAAAAAACACTTCGTACCACTTTTTGGTGTCAAAGTGGCAGCCCGGGGGCCAAATCTGGGCCTCTGCATCATTTTGTGCGGCCTGACAAAGTAAATCATGTGTGCTGGCAAAGTGAGAGCCCATACCCTTAAGGTGAGGGTTAGGTGTTTCTATGCCTTTAATTGCTCATTGAGCAAAAAAAGTTTTTTTCTTCTTCTTATATTCTTTGACAAGATATCTGTAAAAATGTCACTTTTATAACTTGTTTTATTTTATGCTTGCAGGTGGAGAAAAGATTTGCCACACTAATCAATACTTCAATGTGATGCCAACTCCTAAGTATATAAAAGTTAAAATGCCTTCCTGTTAATAAAAAATGTAACTTGACATCAAACTTGCATTATTTTGTGAATAATAAGACATGTACATCTTCTTCCCCTTGGGTGGAATTCTGGGAAGGAAAAAAAAGGTCAAGGTTACAATACACTTAGTCCAACATTGAAAAAATTACAGATTGGTATTAGATGAATAAAAAGTGTTGACAAAGTGGGAAGTATTAGACATACCCCTCTGATGACTTTGATGCTTAGGGGCTTGGTTTGCTTGGTCACCCTTTCTTTAGCATTGATTTGGTGAACTTGTGTGGACCCTGAAGAGAAGCAAGATACAAAAGAGTGTTTAGTACACATGACACGAAAAAAAAAAACCCTGAAATAATTGGGTCTTACCTCAGCCACAACTTCTGCCTGGACTTCTTTGGTCTTCTCATCAATTTGGAGAGGTTTCACCTGCTTTGTCATCTCCTGGACCATCTCCATGGCTTTCAACATCTACAAAACACCACAGTGCGATTAAATAATTGCTCATTTCACCCTTTAGATGCACAAACAACCCACAAAATATAATTAATATCAGTCTGTGATTCAAATATTTTACAGGCCTTGTAGGCCCTGGCAGTCCATCACTGCTGAATTCCAATGCAGAAAAAATATTATCTTAAAACTTCATATTCAAAAAGCACATATTGATACTCAGTCTTCAACTAATAACCCATTTTGGGGGGTTTTGTGTGTCTTTTTAAATGACTAATGTTCACATAAGACTGAAACAAATGTATTGCTGTTACCTATTGGTCTATGGTGATCTGCTCGTGTCACTGATTGACAAGTCCAGAGGTGATTCATTCCAAACAGCGAGCGCATATGCACTCAAGCACTCATTTAGCGGAGGTGGCGGCACTTTCAATGCATGGTGACGGAGAAGACCACCTGAAGAGGAGAGATGTGGAGAGAATTAAAAGCAGTTGAGTCACACACTAAGAGGTTCTTATCATGGCGACACGTACGCACGATGACAGCTTATCACCCTGCTGCATGCTGACATCACACATGACGACCTGAATTGCAAATGAGGTGACTTGGCCCAAAGTCCACCTCATTCACGTGTTCGTACACCAAATGAGATGCAAAGGTTCCAGTCTTCTCTTTTCACTTCAATGTACTCAAGACAACAGTTTCCATGGGTGGAGAAGTCACATTTTAACCAATATTTTCCTTTGTATTTCTATAGAAAACACTTTGGAAAAGAAAGAGTTGAGCTACTGAGCATTTATTCTGAAATGTTCAGTTCCAGAGTACAAAAGCACCATTTTGGAATTTGGACTTGGCATTGAGTTCTCTACCAGATAACATTTTGAAGAGGATTGGGACTGTAAGAAAATAAATAAATAGATCACTTCATCAACCTCAATGACTGTATGACAGTAACTTCATCGGCACCTTGATCAAGTACAAGGAATATATTGTGATAAAAAATAAGATAATAGCAGTCTTTTTGAGAAAAAAAGGTATCAAATGGGGGGAAAATAACAATGCTCTCAAAATACATGAAACTATGTGTACCGCTTTCTACCAAAATAAACATGAAAATCTAGAATGCTGACATTGTATAACAAACTACAACCTTGAAAAAAGTTAGCATCCATTTCTCTTCCAAGTTTTAATCCACATAATCCGCCCAAACTAAAAATAAGAGGTAAACTGAACTTGTATCAAGTCGCCAAAACTTAAAATGTTACATAAATGTACTGAAAATTTGTAAAACTCCCTTTGGCAGACCCTTGACAAACTCTTAAATTGCACATATAGTGATAGTCAGTAACCAGGCCATGTCGCTAGACCGCGCAAACACAGGGGGCAGCATCAGTAACCAGTACCCTGAAACTAATTTTAAGCCCTCTCCTGCTCACTGTGATACATTCACTACAGGGAAGCCAGATTAGATCCAGCAAAGAGACTAATTTGCACTTATAAAGACATCATAGACGGAGGAAAAGCGTAAAAAGAGTTTGACTTCTAGGACATTTTCCCAATTTGGACTTTCTTCCAGGCCTCTGACGCAGTGAATATGCACGAGTCAATAATGCCTGCTACTGTAAACGTTCCTCCGACGATGGCGCAAATCTGCAAACACAAAAATGAAAGAAGAGAGAGACAATATGTTAGTAATGATATCATTCCTGGTGATTTACAATCTGTTATACTTGCATATAAAAGGAAGGAATGTGAGCGAAGAAGATCATACTTGACTCACAATTTTAAGAAATGACTCATGAGTGCACTTAAGAGCATAGTCATGGCCTGTCTTTAAGTTCTGTTAAGTCATTATGAGGCCAAAACAACGTAAAAAGTGCAACTTAGCGTCCAAAATCCCAATTTCGGCTTGACTAAACTGTTAAAAAAAATCAAATTTGAAAAATAAGAAAATAAACATTCTTGCTGTCCAAAGAGAAACATTTTTGTAAATAATAATTTGTAAAAAACAAACAAACTCCAATGACAAAAAAGATAGGATTTCATTGGAGTACAACAATTGTAATTGGTTTTTTTTAAAGTGAAAGTTGGTAAAATGTATAAAAAGAAATTAAATGAAATCATACTTCATCTAATTAATAGCAACACTTTAAAAAAAAAATAGAAAGCAATGTATAAAATGTTTTTTAAAGACAAAAAGATAATGATTATAAATACAGAAATATTTGAAATGGCTTAAGGGAAGGATATTTCCCTTTCCACCACAAACGATCAATTCTCCTAACTAGCCACATTTCCAATTCCAGTAAGAAGATACAGTGTTCCCTCGCTACTTCGCGCTTCAGCTATCGCGGACTCCGAGCTTTGCAGATTTTTTCAGGATTTTTTTTTTAAAGATAAAGTTAAAATTATAAATTACATCATTTTACAAGAGGTGGAAACAAAATATTCAATAAGAATTAGTAAAGGCCAAAGAAATGGTCAATAACATGGTGAGAGTTCAGGAATCGCATTGATGACGTCATGGTTGTTCTAGGCGCATCTTCACCGCCCAAAAAAAACAATGTTCACAACTCCCAATAACGATGTTTCTTACGTGCAAAAAACTGCAGAAGATCCTCCATCCGGACTACTATGATGTTTTTGCTTGGTGGTGTTTTTGTGCACGTGTTATACGTTTCTTTAAGCATTTTTGAAGGGGCAGCGCCTACTTCGCGGAAATGCAGCTATTGCGGGGGGTCCCGGTCCCCATTAACCGCAATAAGCGAGGGAACACTGTATAAATAAAGTGATGTTTAGAGATGGTTTGTGGATTTATAACCACAGCAAAGTTCACTCACACTTGTAATGAAGCGGTAAAGGGGTTGCCTCCTTTCTGTGTACTTGACTGTGATTGGACTGAGGTCATATCGGAACCAGATGGCCGGGATGATCCTTCCCGTGTGACTGTATGCAACATATTCCTGTGAAAACAATGTACGTTACATAGCAGAGAAGCGCTCTTTTGTTTTGGATGAAAGCAAGTCCAACGATGGGTAATTGCATCCTTATCCTTATCTGGAGGCCTTCATGAGTCATAATAGAATCATGTTACTCGCCATTTATTCAGAAGGAATCTTAATTCAAATCATATGTAAGAACTGTGTTTTGCTTTGTTCAGTTTCATCATATTCCACACAAACACACACATTTGTCGCTCACTGCCCTCACACTACAAAAGTATGTGTTTTTTTGCAGCATTCTTTCAATATATGAACATTACGCATAGATACAAGAGAGGAATTAAAGGGGGGGGCACCTTGTTGGCTACCGTGTACTGGTAGGAGAACCTCTGTTTTCCTGATAGATCTTCATAAACTGTTGGAACAATCTTCAGGATATAGTCATGCGAGGCCAGCGCTGAAAGGGGAAAAAAAAAATCCATTTTTGTCAGTTGTCATTTTCTGGGCAAGCAAAATGTTATGTGTTAGTTCTAAACTCCAAAATATTTTTAATAGATTTTATGTCAGATGTAAGGAGTTGCTTTCCTAGGCAATTTTAGCTATCTGACATACATGCATTGCATGCAGTGCAAATGAATGTAAACTGAACAAAAAATGAATAGTATCCTGTCATTGTACAACACATCTGCCTTAAATCTGTGGTAAATTTCCCATTTGATTTCAGCACTGCACTTTACACCACTCCTTCTGGGAAATACGAGACAATATGAGCATATTTTCACATTGATCCTCCTTATTAATGCACCCAAATGGAACACAGTCATTGACTGACCCAATATTTGAGGAATAAAAAAGAAAGTGGAAAGCTGCCAAAAAATGATGAACTCTAAAAGAATGACGTGCGTGTGTGCGCCTGTACTAATTTAGTCCAAAAGCATTGCCACGTCACAGGTAAAACCTGTACGCAATGTCATTGTCCAAATGCAGTCCTCAACACATCAGGAATTTTTCGTATTTTAAGAGGAATTTTCATCCTCGCTGATAACATCTATGATAAAGCATGAATCAGGTTTCCATTGAATCTGCCAGCGTTCCATCCCACTGAATCACACCACGCAATCATTGCACATGGTGACGGTGCAGAAACCTACGATTGGACGCCAGCTTGTCAGCTCCTCCTAAAGCATTGAAGGCACCCTGGACATTTTGTACCTGTTGGGGAAACAAAAAAAAGATGACTGCTGTTTTTCCTATTTTGTGTTGTTAATGTGTCATAAGCGTGGCATTCTCCACCTGAAGCCTCTCTCCAAATGCCAGTTTGTGGATAGTGTGAGTCATGTCAGGGCTTTGCGGCTGTGCTGTGGCACTGTGAGTGGACACGTGGAAGTTTCCTGGCACCTGATCATACATGACACAAATACAGTATGCAAATAGTGTAAATATGACAAGTCAGTCCACCTGTCTTGAATAAATAAATGTCTTTGATTGCCGTTGTGACAGGGCTTTCCTTTCAAAATTACAATATCAGCACACAATATTGCCTGAGACGCTTCCATTATCATTTTCATGTTTTTTCTTTTTGTTATTCAACATAGATTAGACGTCTAGGACCGTCAATGAGTGAGAAAGGTAAACGAAAAGTCTTTATTTGTGCTTGTGGGTTGGAAACTAGATGTTCCTTACAAACTGTGAAGCAATCGTGCCAAAAAGACACATCCGATTATTCCACAAGTAAACGTGCCGAATGTCCGATTGCTGGGTTAATGATTGTGGGTGAGTTTAAGGACTGACTAATCGGGATACAGGATATTGTGTAGGTATGTTTTTGAGAGTAGATTTTACCTTGTTGATGGCAAACTCCCCTTCAAAGCGGCAACCAGCTCCATGGTTGAGAATGACCTTCATGGAATTGTCAATGTGGCCAACCTCATGGCGACCCATTTCATCTTGGATGTCCAAGCCCACCACTGCAAGAGGAGACACAAATAATTACAATGGTATAGGCACAGTGTCAACAGTTGTTTTGAAATCTAGCAAACATGAAATAATAATAAAGCAACGTTATGTAAGATTTTCTGGATAAATGTGGTGGTATGCATGGTGTTAAACAGACAGCATACAGTAGAGCAAGTTAAAATACATCTGATAAAGCATTGTTGATATAAAGTACAAAGAGCTTATTGAGTGTTGTTAGAAGGTAAATATTTAGAGTGTGAATACTATTTGTATTGAGAGTAAAATACTGCAATGCAATGCTAATTTTCATGAGCACACCACTGAGGTATTTTGGAGTTTTGGTGGTTTCTATCAATGCACGATGTTTTTTTTGTGTTTAGGTTGGACTGTTTACCTCACAGATACTGAAATAAATGAACAGTAATCAGTCTGCTTGACTACCACGTATGACCAATTAAATCTATCACAGGTGATCATCAAAATCAGATCATTATATTTCAAGGATTAATCCTTGCCTTCCGCTGTATTATTATACAACATTCAATTTTAAAAACAAAATGAACCAAAAAGCAACTGTTAAGGACCTCGATCAGTGGTGGGACGGTCCCCATAATTACTGCAGCTGATCAGATCACCATATTAGAATATATAAAAATTGTTTGGACTCTCAGAACAATTTTAGAGAAACTGAAAAAGTACCCCCCATTCTCCATAGAGTCCTTGACACCATTACAAAAAAAAAAACATTTTCCACTTGTTGTAACTTATACTAAAGTTGACCCATATGCCAAATTACGAGGAAATGTCTAACCCAACCTAGACCCCCCTGCCAGTCTGTTTATGTTTTTCCGTCATCCCTCACCACATTTGCGTGCTACTACCACCCTAAGAACTGCTGTATGTTGGCACATTTGCGGTGGCCTATTTTCAGCGCCTGGCTATGCTTTGACACCACGCATAGGTGGGATGTCGGCTAAAGACCTCCGCATGCCGTCACTTTGACCTTTGAAGTTAGAAGCATGTTGTACCACTATTTGCTGTGCTTTCATTTGAACAGAAATGTCCAAATACGGCACTGAGACACGGACTGTTTCTCCTTTTTAAGAGATTGGTCGTCTTAAGAAGTGAGTCTGAGAAAAGCTACGGAAGAGGCCGATGATGTCGACGATGAGGTTATAATAGGCGAGTTCTGCTTTTTCAGAGTCATACATTGGGCAATAATATTCGACATACAAAGGTCAGTCAGCGGAGAAAGATGTCGAGTTGTAAAATAGCAGAAAAAAAGCCAAGACCTTTTCCATGATGACGTGACCCCAATAAGTCTGTTTGTAATGGATGGTGACCTTTTCAAAAGCCTGGAAAATATGCAATATGACCTTCTAGACAGAAAGAGGAGCAGAGGATATGTTTGTTGAAAAAGTGAACTGAACTGCTTTATTTTCTTTGCAAAGAAAAAGGCCCCGAAAATAATCAAAGATTTCAGTGAGTGATCTTGCCTTGACACAAGGTCAAACGGCAAGTTTTCGTACATGCCGAAAACATCTCTCATCGGAATCTGGAGCCAATTTTTTTGCACTCGAGTAACTATTTTGTGAATCAGTGGGCTTTGATTTGAGGCTTAGCCTTGATTTGTGGCAGGCAGGCGGGCCGGAGGGCGGGCGGGCGGCATCGTCAGTAGGGCGTGCGGTCATGAGAAGGGGAAATAAGAGTGCTTTTTGTTCTGACACCATAAAAAGGCAGCATGATGTCAGAGGCAGATGTTGACAGTGGGTGCAGATGGAAATATGTACGGCACTAAGTAGGATGAGCATGCAAGTATCAGAAGCAGAACTGGCATGAGTGTTTGTGTGTGTGTGTGTATATATATTGTTTTATACTCACAATCACAATGTAAGTTTGGCAAACTGATGTTTAAACTCACTTCTATCTTCCCACCACTGTCTTTATCGGGATCGTCCACATACAGTTCATTTACACTGTGAATGCAAAAAAAAGTATCAGCAAAAATATATACAATTTAAAGAATGAGGTGGATTTGTCATTTGAAATCAATTCTGACACATTAGATTTGAAAATAATAAGAGGAGAGGAAGTAGAGGTCAATCCAATTCTCTTTTTAGAGTCGATTTCCAATTCTCTTAAGACGTAGCCAACGTGTCAAACTTGGAGCAATGTATGTTTCTTACTAAAATAAAATTGAAATTAAATTTTGGCACGGGAGGAAGAATATTTAATATTTTTCAACAAAATTTGGAACACTAAATAATCATTTTAAATAAAAGAGAATATTTGCTATAGTTCTTATTTTTAGAAAAAGAACACCAAAACTAAGAATACATTAAAAAACTGAATTTGTACTGCTTTACGTTTTTTTTGAGTTAAAAATGTAAAAAATAAAATAAAAAGATTCTTCCTTTATGTCATTAAAAATTCAAATAAATAAATATAAAAATGTAAAATAAGAGAATACAGTAATCCCTCAAATATTGTGGTTAATGTAGACCAGACATAGGAATAAGGAAAATCAAATTGGGACTTTTAAATGATCGGTCCTTCCATCGCAGGTTAGCATCAAATCATATTGTGAGAATATGTGTACCCCTCTGCCAGTGTAATTTCCGCTTTGTAACGCCCTACATCACGTCTTGCCTAATTAGACATCCCCTCTCAGGACTGATGCAAAGCCAATTTCCTGTGACAAAAACAGACTTTGCTCATTGGCTCTGACGACACAAAGAACCAAAACACTGGCAGTCAGTCAGTCCTCTTGGTGATGATGATCTGTCAACTGCCACTAACAATGTGGCCTCTGTGTCAAGGTGTGTGTTGCCGCCCGCCCTCCAGAATATTACAACATATACTTTATGTAACCCAAGTGGTGCTACCTACATTTCAGTGGCTATGAATCCCATCAGCTCCGAAAGGAAGAGGAAAAGTATGACCAGGCAACACAGGATGGAAACTGTGGACAAAGGTTGACAGAGCGTAAATGAATATCTTAGCTTTGGGCAGACAAATATACGCATACACACATGGCAAGACAAGATAGATGGTACTTCTCATGTATCAATCTCAAATGACATCACTATTTTTAAAGAGATGATGCAAGACAAATGAGCCAGTCTCCTCCACGAAGGAGGCAAGGATAATTTGTGGTGCTGACATTCATGAAATCACCAGAGCTTTATATAGTCACCCTGAATAGCAGCTCTAATGGTGATGGTGGTGGTGGTAAGGCTTTCTGTTACAGTTTTTAGACACCCTCCTACACTAATTACACATTAAACGCAATCACGCCATAGAACTAGAGAGGTGAGCTCGTTTAGTCCGGCAAAACAACCATCTTTGGAGTTCCTATGACGTAGAAAAGACGTATGACTCACAAAATATGTTTGGAATGGATAATTTGATACAGTGGAACTTTTAAAGTTGCAACAAAGGTCTCAATTCAATCTAATGTCATTCCATATTTACACAAATAGTAGCCAGAGATGTCTTCCACTACTTTTAGTGAGACAGCAAAGATGGTTAATAAATATCATAGTTTTAGATGATATGTAATCTGCTATCCAGTGACCGACCATTGGAAGAAAGGAAAATGCACAAGCACAAGTATATTCTTATGTATTTATTTTGTATAGTAAGTGCTGTTATAAAATACTACATAAATAGCCTGGACGGGGGCCTCTCACCCATGAGGTTAGGCATGTTTACATGACAACTGTCTCCAAGGATCAGAGTCACATGACCTTGCGGTTGGCATAGCGTCAGTCAAACATGCGGCGGTTGGACGTTCTACTTTGAGTAAAGTTTCACAACCAAACAACAACCTTTCAATGACACACAAGTCAAAAATTCAGCTTGAAGTCAAATCTCCAAGAGTTATTCTTCATGAGGTTACAGGGAGGGGGTTTAAGTACAGTTGGAAACAGTGACAAGCCGCAAAAATATAGCATGAGCTCATCTTTTTTAACGTTCACATATGGGATCAGAGAGGATGAAAATGTACATAACCAGTCTGGGGTCAGTAGGGTCTGACGCAATGTTGTGCCTTTCTGTAAACAGACGCACCCTTCTACTCTTGTTCTGCCTGAGTCCATTTCAAACACCAAAAGAGAACAATGAGAGCTTTCTATCAGCATATGCAGGCCTCACAAATATTACACATGACACTGGGGTAGGGGGGAGGTCTCCGGAAAAAACACTGTGGTTAAATACAGACGTATTGTTAAAGCAAATACCTTTCCTGGCAGGAATGTGGTACTAAAACGGGCAAACTATCGTGCTGGGGGTCAACTATTTGTGATGTGAAGGGGGTCGATTCTAGTTCCCTCGGAGGCTAGTCGTCCCAGTATGAAAAAACGATGCGGTGGGCTCTACACTACCAGACAGTAGATGGCGACAGGAAGGGTGGTGACCGGGTGCAGGAACTCTATGCATCCTTTTCCTCTTAGGTGGGAAACTGACATCTTTAGCAGCCTCATTCTCCTCCCTGTCATCCAGGAAGGTGTTTGTAATCAGCAGCACTTAACCATTATGTCATTGGGGTCTCAGGGACACCAGGTCCTTTGTTTTAAAACTGTTCTTTCATGAGTTGAAGCTCGAAGATGACTGAGGGACCTAAAATGTGTCACGGGACCTTCTCAGATGGTGAACATTTAAAATGATTAGATGACTTAGTGGTGACAAACACATGATGTGGGAGGAAAAGCATTTACAATACAAAGTGCCAGTGGGCATCAACTAAATGTTTTCCATGCCAGTTCACCAAATTGGTGGAATTCCAAGTGGATTGACTCAGGGATGATGTGCTTAATTACTAGTTATTTAACATGGAGCATTCAACAGGCTTTTTAAAAACAGCTTAAAAGATACTAAAGATAGACTTGTGGTTGTAAATCTTAACAATGAATGTTTCCTTTGGATTTTTCCAACGTTTTGATTGCATTTTAAAATCAATACTGGTTTTAAAACTAGGGTAACACCCAAAAAGAGACATGTAAGGGGAGTAAGTTCCATTGTCACTTCTAATCGATTGCTGTTACGTGCATGTCGTCTTTTTATAAGACGTACCCCCGATTCAGTCATCATTTTTTTGTCTGACAAATGTGGCTTATATGCGAGTAAATACGGTTCTTTTCCACTCATTCTGTAAATGGAATGCTAAATATACTAAACTTACAGAACTTCAAGAACATTATTGGATGTATGAACTCAACAGAGTACTACCAGACGGCAAGTTTTTATTTCTATTTTATTTTTTTTAACGTTTCTTACTGGCTCATTTTGTTGGATGTAAAAATTAAAAAGTAATGTGAAAAAATAGACTTTACACCAATATACATACGCAGTCACTTCTACAGTAGACATGTGTTTTGACAAGAAAGAAGCATTGAACTA
The DNA here is from genome assembly GCF_051989575.1 of Stigmatopora nigra. Lineage (NCBI taxonomy): Eukaryota > Metazoa > Chordata > Actinopteri > Syngnathiformes > Syngnathidae > Stigmatopora > Stigmatopora nigra. Next base: position 9,940,888 of record NC_135521.1, read on the forward strand.
AAAGCTTATTCAAACAAAACGTCATTACACTTACTGAAAGCGCCAGAGTATGTGGGCTGGGTGAGATCTTTTGGCACTTTCCTGTAGATATCAAACCTGAGAAGAGAAAGGGAGAAATTAGGTGGAAAAATGGGTGAGAAAAAAAAATACTAAAAAGGTAAACACTACGTGCTGAGAACGGAAGAACATTTTGTACTTGTCAGGCTGTGCGATATTACAGAAGACGGCTGGAATGTTAGCACTGGAACGCTGCCATTTCTTATACAGGCTTAGACAGCCTGCTGCAATACACACCCAACTGTTTGCACTATATTTCTGACCTGAACTATACGTAGGTCACCAACAAAAAAACATTTACACAAGACAGCACTTGACCGACAAAAACAAAGTCACGATAAGATCCTAAAACTTTGACCGATAGATACTCTGATAGATTTAAGATTAAAGTAGGCGCTGTGATAAAACACATTCAATTCGATTCACGTCATAAAACAGAAATATAAATATTTTAGAACAGGAAGAGGGAAATGTCCTATTTAAAAATGAGAGATATTGTTTTGATTATTTTGATCTTTATTTATGAATGGAATTGTTCGCATATCTCTAAATTCACAAAAAAATAGTGCGGTCAACCAATTTGATTTGACGGATTTATCGGAAAAGTGATGAAAAAAAGATAAGAAAACCAGTGTCCAAATAAAATGGAATGTTGCATGCTCTATTTAGCGCCAATCATCTTTATAATCTCTAAACAGGAGTTTAAGTGACATTGTCTTAACCATGGTTATCTATTTATCAAATTGGCAAATATTAGGATAAGTTACTGAGTATTTTTAAGTGTTTACAACCTCCCAATGTAGAAAGGGCACATTTGCAGAGAGTAGGCATTTGTCTGCCACACATTTGGTCACCGTCAGCGCGTTTTGACATCAAACATTGTTGATATTCATTTGCAATAAATATGACTGCAAGCTTGTTGTGGTTATGATGTCATGGCTAAAGAATGGCGTTATGATTTTCAACAGATCCCACATACTTGTTTTTGCAAATCATCCTCTTATATGGCTTTTAGGTTGAATTGCTTTGTTCAAATTGGGAAAATGGGGGACATTTGGATCTGCTATTATCCCCTCTTTTATGCAGAATCAAGAATCGGGATCAGCAGATCCACAAAATCATGCAAAAAATATGCGATCAGGACGTCCTTAGTTGATGACACAATAAATCTGCACTGACGAGTCGTTGATGCATCAGAGAGGACTCACGAAATGTTATCCACTCCTACAGTTTAGTTTAAAAACCATGTAAAGCAACTTATAATTATTGCAACAACTCACTTTCACACAGCGCCCCATTAAACTCCTCTAGTCGTGTTATTCTAGCCTATTTGAGGAGTGAAGAGGAGGGGAAATGTGCGACATCACATCCCAACTATTTAGGTTTGTGAGCTCATGCAGATGTCCTTTTTGGGCTGTGATACATTTTTCAAGCCAAACTGCACCATTGACAGCTCACAAGCTCATGCTCTCCTTCCCCATCTCCTGCCAAAACAGTCACATCTGTTGACATTTCTTCCACTGAAAGCTGCCAGTGATGGCTGAGGCAATGCAGGGTGGTGGAGGAAGCGAGGAGGGAGGGGTTTCCTGTCCAGTGAGGACTCTGCTACTTCACTTTACATTTTTCTTCCCTTTTCCTTTCTCTGAAGATAGAGTGTCCAAGTGAGGTTCAGTCTCTCTCTTAGTCCACTTCCATTATGAACTTCCTGAACTTGGGGCACTTTAGGACAGCAGACAGCTTGAGCTTGAGAGGCCAGCTCACTCAAGAGGTTGGGGAATACTCATTATACCATTCCTGAAGTGCCCTCATTATGTGTAAAAATCTAAGTACAAGTGAGGCCAATGGAAATGGTAGTGAACTTTTTGGCTTACACTATTGTATGGGTTTTCTCCCGGTACTCCGGTTTGCCCCCCTTATCCCTCAAACATGCAGAGTATGCTGGTTTAACACTCTAAATTGACCCTAGGTATGAGTTTGCAAATGGTTCCCCGTGTCCTTGTGCCTTACGATTGGCACCAATTCTGGGTGTCAGCTGGGATAGGCTCCAGCACCCCAGGCAACCATTGTAAGGATGCATGGTTCAGAAAATGAATGACGGAATCAATCAATAGAAGGAGGTTTGACAGCCAAACTTGTCCTGTTTTGTCCATTTTGTCTAAAACGTACCTTGGGGTTAATAAGTTTGGATATCTGTGAAGCCATTCATTAAATTGTGTAAGTTAAGCAGCCGCCTTGAAGAGTTGCCGCCTAAAGGTTCGGCTTTAATCTCTTTCCGAATTTTCAAAACAGAAGAAAAACCGAGCAGCTGATGTTGCACAATGTTTAGCCATGAGTCAGCATTTTCCTGAAGTCATGTGCCATGTGAAGGATTGATGTTGTAATTGAATATTTTTTGGCCACAATGTCACAAATCACTCATTACGCGAACACATCTTATTCAAGCAGCGTAAAAGAAAAGAGAAGTTTTTCATTGGGGAAGGAAACTAGCATACCAATAAGAAAATCCATTGAAAAAAAAAACATGAGCCAGTAAACACCAATACGTCCTTTTAGCCCTTTCTGCCTAAAACAAAATTTTGACAGTGTTTTTGTCCAATACACAAACACGTTCTAACATCATTGGTTCTGCAAATGTCGGGTCGCCATGTTTGTTTATCTCTCTGATGACAGAGATAAAGATCAGCTGTGCATTGTGTGTGTTCAGTACACTCGTCAGGGAGATAACAACATGGATACGCTCATTGATTTCCTCTCCTAAGAACACTTCATAATCATGAATATTAAAGTTGACTCGTAGAGGCCATCCTTGACGCTTGTAATTTCCTGAATTGCATTCAGCACATCACCCTCACACCATCACTTCTCTTTGCTCGCTCTCGTGTGCAAGACTTTTGCCGTGTGGTGATTAGTGAGGACATTGTGTACCATCAACTCCCTCCTGATCCCAGCAAATGAAAGCACATCTAAAAAAGGGAACCTTATCGAGTTTTCATACGGCCAAATGAGTCATTATGAGTCAGTTGTTCACAAGTGCTTTTTTTTAAGTTTAGGTTTTGGACTTTACACATACTTTAACAGAGCATTTGTATATTGGATACACCAAATGTACCTGACAATGGTGACTTACTTTATTTTAGTATGTTTTGCAGAACCGGTAATTATTCAGGACACTTCCTAAAAGTAATGTTTAATAGATTCTGGACTTTAAATGAGCGAAATAATTTAAATTGTTGTGTGTACAATGGCAATCACGTGATCGTGGTCGTCAATAGTAAATATTTGAGGTTTGAATTCAGTGATTAGCTGTGAGTGTATTTCCTTGATTGAATGTTGTGGAAGTGTGTGTGATAACAGTCTATCAGTTGTTGTTTTCCTGCTAAAGTCATGTAAGAAGTCAATGGCAGAAGCAAGAGATAAGTTCTTATCTGATGAGGATTGTGAATTGTAATCATCTTTAGAATCTTAGGCTAGTCATGATTAAGGGTGCCAAGAATGTGCATTAAAAAAGGCAATTAGAGTCAACATTTTAAGTTACTATTTACTTCTTATATATAAAAGACTAATTCGTAGGTATTCATGAAAAAAAAAATCTGAAAACTAATCAAAAACAGAAAACAAAGATTAATTTTGGAAATAAAATGCGATAATATCCAACATAGTGTTAATTTTGATCGCCTTGCACTTACGTATACTAGTGTTAGAGGCCCACTTTAGCACAGTCAGACATTTAAAAAAAAATAAAGGAGGTAGCGTGGATGAACCAGAAAAGAAAAAAAAAATGATGATCATCCATTATAAAATGACATCATACTTTTTTTTTGTAAATGTTCATTAAAAAAATCACAAGTTTGATATGGTTTGTTCTATCGGATATCCTGTATGGCAGGTGGTTCTGGGAAGATGCCTCAACCTATGACGCAATGCAAGTGTGAAATATGACATAGTGGTAGTGAAACATCCTAAAATGAATTGGTCAATTGAGTTGTGGCAATTCAAGTTCTGTAAGAGTTTACAGAGGATCAAAACCCCCACCATGACAACCTGTTGACCCCTGTTACACAACCAGTCTGTCAAAAGCAAAACTAGAAACACAAGATTGCTATATTACTTGACAACACTTTTATAAAGTACATTTGTCTTCGCCCTATTAAAACTTACAACAGACATTCCTAATGTAATTTATTTTATCATTTAAAAAGTAACCCCCAGAAGATGTGTCACAGTCTTAATGTGTTTTAATTGTCGTCTTGCAGCAATTAGACCAGTTTAGGGTTTAATTACAGTCAATGAGGCAGCCAGATTTTCTTGCACAACAACCACCAAAGCATTTCAACTATGAGAAACAGGAGCTCATACGTAGAAAAATGTTGAATAATAATGTAAAACATTGTCAATGGCTTCCCTAAGTCATCAAATGTATTTTATTTTTGGTAGGTAGTGTCAATGTGCTTTGCGATTGGCTGGCAACCATCTCTGATTGGCTGGCTGAGATGGGCTCCAGCACCCCTGTGCCACGTGAGGATAGGTGGACTGGAAAATGAATTATTATTTTCCTAACAATAATAATGTATTGCTTATGTATTGATTATGTATTTATTATTTATTTGTCTGGTTGTTGTTATTTGTGCACTTTGTGGTGAAGCTTTAAATCTCATTATACTTGTATAAGGACACTAAAAGCATTCAATTCAAATGAATTATATTCTGTTTTTGTGGTTCAATGTGGATTTTATACTGGTGTTTATATTTTGGCACATGTCTATTTGGTCGAAATGTGCTTTTGTTTTTGCTAAAATAATATCAGAAAGCATTTATTTGTGTATTTTCTGAACATATACAATAATATTCAACAATGTTTAATGTTTTCATTTATTAGTAAACATAAAATAAGTTTGATAAGCATTGATTGATTGATTGGCCTATTTATTGCAATATGCCTATTGGATGCATATTGGATCATTTTGAAAAATACTTCCATGCACATGCAGTGTTGAGAAACTATACTTATTTTGTATACATATATTAACAATAAAACTGCATTTTTTAGGAAAATTTTGTAAAATCAGGATGTTTAGTGATTGCATTGTTTGCTGTAAACATCCTTTTATTTTGTTTAGATTAAGGGTGCACATTATTGACAGTTTAAACATCACTGTCGCAGGGACCATCAAAACAATTGCTCGTGTGTGTACACTAAATATGCAGATTAAATTAAATGAAATTAGATCTTTTGACAACAATGTCCCATTGAAGGCAGTTTATGACACACGTGACCACAGGAGCAACTTTTGACTCGGTGCTCGGTCACAGATCAAGAAACGCCGGGGATGCTAAAGATCAGCCTCACGTGAAGATCCAAATAAAAGAGGAAGTTGAGTACTCACCTCCTGACGTCGAAAGTCATGGTGCTTGAACGATCTGGGGTATTTTTGGACAAAGACCCACAGAAAGGGGAGAACGCGGTTCTTCTCAAAGCTACCGGTTGTTCATCGGTACCGGGTTGACGTCACGTTAGTTAGGACGCTTTGCACAATTTGATTGGTGGAGAGCTGCTTCCGGTTTCATGTGATTCTATTTCCAGAGGTAAAATAAAATAAAAAAATAAACGTGACGAGCGCTGTTTTGAGTTTAACTATTCCTATTTTTTATTTTAATAAAACGATTCTCAGTGTCTAAAAAGGAGGAGAATTCATTCACAACATATTAAGTTGTTCTTATTTTGATCATAAAAACATTTAAAGTATCTTCAGGTTTTTGTTATTGTTTATCACTCAAACAGTTATTTGAAATAGGAAATTGAAATTAAAAATAAAATAAAATATAAAAAATTGCCCATATTTGAACAGTAAAGACTGCTACTTTCATATTTCCATTGACGGAGATATGTTTGAATAAAATCTAACAATGTATAATTACATGGGACAGATCAAATAAGAACTTATTGTACTACACTATAACGTGTAATAATTAATTTGGACTAATGAGGTAACCCTGAACTTAAGTGATTATTTTGTATCGCTTATCCTCACAATTGTTTGCAAAATAATTATCCCTCACGTGAAATAATTTTCCAGAATATCCTCAGTAAAAAAATATGCATATTTTAACAGGAATCAGATTAAATATTGTCATTAATTTAATTGAAGAAAAATATTGTGTTAAAAATATATAGGAGTTAAGCTATATAGTTACAACAACAGGGAAATAGAAGCAGAAAATTTTCCTCATCACGAGTTATATTAAATTGCCAAAATATGTGTCATCGTTTTTTTTTGTATTTTTTTTTTGTCCTGTATACATAACAGTAAAACAAATTCCAGTCAGAAATGTGTCAGTAGTTGGATTTAGGCTGTGTGTTTTCCCATTATTGCTCACAGGTTGCCTATAGTAGCAATGACAGTAAACAGACACAAAATGACAACAAGTAACAGCAAGACGGCCTGTTTCACTTCCCTTTCTAGATGAAGACTGTAATTAGCCTTTGTCAAAACTCGTTGGTTTACGGACATTGAATGAAAACCATTCTTCAAAAACACCCATCCCCAATTTTAAGCTTTTCACCACTGCTGACTACCTACACTATGTGAAAATACTGGACTTTTTAATGCACAAATTATAATTTTACGACACATTGTTGCATCTAATGAATATAAAGTGTCTAATATTTTTGCCTGGCGGGGGACAGACTTGTTTATTGGAGAGAAAATGTTTAGAAATGAGATTGTCCCTAACTCCTCCCTCCCTTAAAAGTGTGTAACATTCCTGCTTTGTTGCATTTGGTTAACTGTTGACTCATCTCACAGGAGCGTTAGGTTAAACCGGCTGGAGATTTTTTGCACTTTGTCGTGATTAGTTACGTTTCAGCCCTTTGGGTTTCCCATCCAGCCCTCGCCCCCTTTTCTCGCATAACAGGTCCTCCATTATCCTTTCTTTTGCTAAGGCAAAACAAAAGGTCATAATAGCACGGATGTGGGTTGATAGTCCTACTCAGGTTTCTCTAAAGTCAAAATGAGGTCATCCCCTTTATTTAAGATCTTTGGAAAAGATAAAACTTGGCAGACGTAATGTACACCTAGATAAGAATATGCTCATCGGTTGATTCACGGGTAAGTGATAAGGCATATTGAGCTGAAACTTTAAAGAAAAACTAGAAAACATGATGAAGAGGAGTCAATATTTGATGTGTTTGTAAATTTACTGTTTAAAAAAAACATCCTGGCTTTTTGCCTGTCACAAAAGAGTAGAACACACCTCCGCATGTTGTCAACAAAGTCCCTGATGCTTCCTTATGATGAGACAGCAGGGCTCATTATGAGTCATTAAATAAGCAAGTGGGTATCTCCAAGTGACTTCTCGATATGGAGTAAAGCTTAGTAATTCCCGTCAACGTTACATTTGCTTGTCTCAATAAAGTACGAAAGGGCAGGTTGGAAAACTCTCCATCTGCTGTTGTGTACCTGGAAGAGCCGTATGTGTTTTGGTACTCAGCATGTGGAAATTTACTGGACTTGAGATTTCTATACAGTGATTAACTTTTATGGTTTGCCTCCACTCTCGGGGCATTGAACATTATGTACCTCCGACTAATAAAAACAAAGAATAAATGTTTATGGCCCCCCATGCCAGTATTTACATGTTATTTTCTTATTTGTCAACCCTCAGTTCAAGAGGCAAAACAGAAATCTAATTCTGTGCTAACATCATGGAAAATTCGGAAAATTGCTTAATGGTAAAAGATGAAGCGGCTTATCGGCAGGTATTTTTCTAAGGTTGTATTCTTATTTGTATCATTTCAGCCAATCACAAAGCCTGAAAAAATGTTTTCCCACATTATCTAGTGTTTTCAAATTAAATGATACATAATGTATCTAAAAATTGAGGAGGAAAATGTCGCACTGGAGTATAAAACACGTTTTTGCGAAGGCAAATTATTATTTTATCACAAAGCAAGAACAAACATACATTAAAGTAAAAATAGTAAACTAGATGACAGCAGGCTAAATAGGCATCTGTTTTTCAGAGAACTAGATCCTAAAAACAACATGACAGGCTGATTGCGTGAGAGAGAGAGAAACATAAGTCGCAAGCCCAGCCAAGCAAAAACAAAAAGTGCGACTTATAGTCCGGAAGATACGATACATTAGCATTGAAGACTCCCTTTATATAAGTTACCATTTCAGCGAACAAATACTTTGTTATTTAATAGCTTAATAATGAAAAATAATGATCTTGAATGTTAAAAATATCTAGAACTAATATTTTTGAACGCTTGAACGTTCCAACTCAATTATTGGCTTAGTGTAACATCAGAAAACACATCTATTCATTTAACGATGAGTGTGTTCACAAGATGAAGTCACCATCATGTGATTAAAATGACTAACTGGTAAAGGGAGTCAACACCACTGGTGAGAGTACACTCAAGTTAAAAAAATATATATAAACGTACAGATTTTTCCAAGTATTAGTACTACTTAACTATGATGACTTTGTTTTTACTTCATACCGTACATTTGACACTGTTATCATAGTTTATTTTATAACCTAAATGGATAAGAACATAATGTAAATAATAATAGCAATAATACTAAAAAAACAGACAAATAGAGAGTGGTCATGTTGACTTAATGAGATTTTACGGTTTTGTAAGGTGGAAAAAAACATGACGTAGATGAATGTAAAGCTAAGAGTACTCACAATGGAGGCAAACGATCCAGACACAAAATATTAAGAATACATAAGCTTACAAATATAGGTCAAGGTGAATTTGTTGTCATTTACCATCTTAAAAATCACCAAATCCATGCATCTACAAATGTCCAATCTGAACAAAAAATAATTATGTGTATTTTGCATTTATTATTAGATAGAATTTGTTGTGCAATATTATGCATTGATACTGTGTGAATCAACATGTTTCATAAAATACTTTACAAACCAGTGAGTCATAATTTTCCAATACCGCAGTTAATTTTAAACTATATTACATTTTTTTTCCCAAAGTCAGCTAGGATAGGCTCCAGCACCCCCCACGACCCTTTTTCGGATAAGCGGTAGGGAAATGAATGGACAACTAATATTTGCTGGAGCACAATCTGACTATATTTTTAACTTAGCAGAAAAAAACATGCCTGTATAGGTGGGATATATGGAATTATAGGGAAATATGATGAAAAGTAGCCTACCCTAAAATGTACAAAACATTCAATGTTTAACCTGATAAAGCCCCTGCACTTTATTGATGGCATAGAAAAATAATGAATAAACAAGAAAAGCTTATGTTAAGTACTTTTTGACATTTTGGAAGAAAATTCTAGAACAAATTGTGCCAAAATGTGCCACTTTTTGGGTACGTGACAGCACTGAGATGAAACAGCTGAGTACAAACGTGTACGCGGCCGACGTGAGCGTGCCTCGAGCCAAAATGTCCTCGTACCGAGCGCGCGCGCGTCGATTCAGTGCAGGCGGGCAATTTAGGCGCGTGCCCTTGACGTCACAGCCTCTGGCAGTGCGCCAGTGGGCGTGACGTGTGACGTCAAATGCTTCTCATTCACAAGCTGTGGCCGCCCGTATATATAGAAAGTACTCCAGCGCGTCTCCCCAGTCACATCGCGGCCAACTACTCTCGCAATACATAAGGAAAGAAGATCCAACAACCGCGGATACGTTCAAGAAGAACTTTTTGAGTTACTTTTTGTCCTCTAAATAACTTTTGGTTCACAGCAGCTGAAAAGGAGACCAAACTCAGCCGCTGTCCATCGCCACACGCTTCAAGCTTTATGTATTTGGATTTAATTTTTCTCTCCCGTCGCCCTACTATGGTCATAATGGAGGTGCCCGCCATCGACTGTGCGTCCCTCCGTGGTCTACTAGAGGCCAACGCTCCGGGTTGCCTAGTCCTGGACTGCCGATCTTTCCTGTCCTTCAACAACTCCCACATCGCGGGCTCTACTAATGTCCGCTTTAGCACCATCGTGCGACGGCGAGCCAGAGGCGGCTTGGGAATCGAACACATCGTCCCCAACGAGGACACCAGGAGCCGACTATTGAGCGGCGACTACCAGTCGGTGGTTCTACTGGACGATCACAGTTGTGACTTGAGCCAGGCGAAGAAAGACGGGACTTTAATGCTGGCCGTGGCGGCCCTGAGCCGGGACCCCTGCGGATCAAGTGTTTTCATCCTAAAAGGTCATTTAAAGCTTTGTTTACGCGTGTGCGTGGCAACAAATGGGCATTTCAGCTGTCACCTATCCAGCTGGGATCTTGTAAACAATTCCGAAATAGACCCTAGCTTCTCTGTTACATTGCAGTTGTTCCCTTTTATGGTTATATATTGATGGTGCTGTCATCTGATGGTTTTATTTTTTATTTTTTTGCTCATCAGGTGGATTTGAGACATTTTCCAAAGAGTGTCCAGACTTGTGCACCAAGCCTTCTCCCTCACAAGGGCTCAGTTTACCTCTGAGCTCCAGTCACCCAGGAAGCGCAGATCCAAGCTGCAGCCCATGCAACACGCCACTTTATGATCAGGTTTGTTTCATTTCCCCAAATCTCTAAAAAGGCACTCTTGAACTCATTTGGAGCCACTGCCATCCTTAGACATCCAATTCATTTGACCTGGTAGAGCTAACTGCCAATAATCCCAGTTTAAATGAATGCCACATCATCATCAGACAATGAGTTAAGAGTAAATGTCCATACTAATATAGTTTTAATTGAGACTTGATCTAAAATGAGATGTCCACTTCTTCCTAAAACAGTTTTTTTAAATGACCAAATTGTCACAATTGGCCCCAATCACAGCAGAGTTGTTTTTCCACCCCCCTCTGACTGACTGTTTTTATTTATCCTATTTTCTAGGGAGGTCCCGTGGAGATCTTGCCCTTCCTTTACCTTGGCAGCGCTTACCACGCATCCCGAAAAGACATGCTGGACATGTTAGGCATCACCGCCCTTATAAACGTCTCTGCCAACTGCCCCAACCACTTTGAAGACTCCTTTTTGTACAAAAGCATCCCCGTGGAGGACAACCACAAAGCGGATATCAGCTCTTGGTTTAACGAAGCCATTGAGTTTATTGGTGAGTATCTATTTTGAACTATATTCCATGCTTTGTTTCTGTTAATAGCACTGCGAATGAGCATCACAGCTGCTACCCTCCAAAAAAGCCTTCCCCTCCTTTCCCCAAGAATTTAAATTTGTACAAGTTCCCTCCAAAACTGACCAGCTGTCTCAGCAATGGCCCCTTTTGGTTACATCATCAAACCCTTCCCACACCAAACAAACACACCTCTTCTTAAAAAGAGTTGCCGGGGCGCCATAACAGAGTTGAGCTTGCCTTGGCGCCGTCCTTTTGTTGTGGTTTCACAAAAGGCGACTTCTCCTTACTCACTAGCGGCCTTCCTCCCAGATCAATATGCTTGGTGGGGGGTTTGTTCCTCTTCTTTGTATCCATTCACCCCCCACCTCTCCTCTCAGAGGTGACCCCAACAGACTGACACCCCCATAGAGCCATTAACCATGCTCCCAGGTCTTAATGGGCTGTTGAATTTATATACCAGCTTGAGGGCTTTTGTGTTTTCCAAATATCTAGGGATTTACCGCTCTCTGCTAACTTTGACCCATTTTTTCTTCCCTGGTACAGATTCTGTCAGGAATAATGGTGGTCGTGTGTTCGTCCACTGTCAAGCGGGCATCTCCCGGTCGGCCACCATCTGCCTCGCCTACCTCATGCGCACCAACCGGGTGAAACTGGACGAGGCTTTCGAGTTTGTCAAACAGCGGCGCAGTATTATCTCGCCCAACTTCAGCTTCATGGGTCAACTCCTGCAATTCGAATCTCAAGTGCTCGCAACCTCGACCTGCTCATCCGAGGCAGGAAGTCCAGCCATTGGCAACGGCAACACCGTCTTCAACTTCCCCGTGTCCATCCCGGTGCATTCGGCTCCCAATCAGCTCTCCTTCCTCCACAGTCCCATCACTACCTCTCCCAGCTGCTGATAAATCGACAATGGGACTGAAAGATAAACAACAACTCAACAACTGATGACTCTGAAACAGTGGTGCTGGTATCACTGCACTAGTATGTGCATTTTTGACTCTGTATCCTTGTTTCCCCTAACATCAATTCAAGGGGAGACGTGGCAGCTACCAACAAGCAGTATTGATGTATGAGTGCTCAGCAAGGCTGTTGGACGTAAATGAATACTTTTTTTATTCAAAGGATTCTGCTACATGAAAGCTTTTGATAATCATTTATTCGAAAACCAATCAGAGGGCTAACAGCAGTCTCAGGAATGTTGACCTCCCAAATGTCTCTATTTTGCTTCCTAGTTAAGGGATCTAAATATTAACCAATGCTGACAAGTTAATGCTTCGTTTGAAGAACAATGTTTTTTTAATCCCCATTGTTTATGGTGGATGTGGCAAGAGTGGCCAGTTTGAATGGAATTGTCTGCCTTTGCTCGATGAGAAGATGCTGACAAGATGGGGAATGTGACCGTTAAATACCTCATGTTTCTGTACTGTGTACTGCGAACCCTGTGGTGGGCAGATTGTCTGCAATGATCGATATACCATGTATTTATTAAACTAAAGTAATATATTTCTCTATCTATTTTTGCATATGTTCATTTAAATGTTTTTATACTTGTTTGAATAAACACCATTTCATTGTACACTTGTCCTTTTCATCTAAAAGAAGGAAAAAGCCCAAAAATACTACAACAAGCAACCAAAACAACAAGCAGGCCTGAATTAGAAAAACAAGTTAATCTTTAGTACTCCAAATGTGAAGTAAATTAAACTTCATTTAGGCAACACAAGATAGAGTAGCACCCACTGTGATGCTAAACTATGAGTATTCACAGTCATTTCCTCCAGTTTTTAAATGAATTGCATCTCTGTCATTGTCAATTGCTGCCAATGAGTCATTCAATTTAAGTAATCTTGCTACTACCACTACTACTACTACTACTACTACTACTACTACTACTACTACTACTACTACTACTACTACTACTACTACTACTACTACTACTACTACTACCACCACCACAACTACTACTGCTGCTACTACTACATATACTACTACTACTACTACTGCTAGTACTACTACATATACTACTACTACTACTGCTGCTCCTGCTACATATACTACTACTACTACTGCTGCTACTACTACATATACTACTACTACTACTACTAATAATAATAAAACTACTACTACTGCTGCTACTACTACATATACTACTACTACTACTACTAATAATAATAAAACTACTACTACTGCTGCTACTACTACTACTCCTACTACTACTACTACTACTACTACTAAAACTACTACCACTACCAATACTGCTACTACTTATTCTTTGAAATTGATCATGGATGGAGCCCTACGGGGCCAAATATCAGCACAAATTGCCGCGTGTTATTATGAATGTGGATAGTTGTTTAACCTATAAAGAATCCAATAAGTTGCTCCAAGTGGAGCAGGCACATTTCTTAGCGAAACACTTTATTGTTCATTTGCCAATATGTAAAGGCATCGGGACTTGGCTAAATTCACTCAAGTTCCGAAATAATTCAACATTGTTTCATGGTGAATTTAAAATAAGATATTTTCCATCCACACCAAGCTTCTAGAATCTACCCAACTGCCTGTTTTGGTCATGCAATGGAATCCTATCATTATTTTTTTTTTCTTGCTCTCGGAAAACGCATGATGTCATGGCGTCCTACACTGTGGGGTCACACTCCCTCTGTTTGAATCCGTGTGAGGCCCCGACAACGACAGGAGGGCTAAAGAAATGGCGAAGGAGCTCTCCCTATGAAGCCACAATAGGAGCAGCTGCAAGGCGTTTGGGAAAAGTGTGACCACTAAAGAGCATTCAGGGTTTAGTCGTGCACTGCTCTCACATTAGGGGAGGGGGTGGCTTGATTCGAAAGGGTGGGTGGCTGCACGCCTTCATTTATGGAGGTGCCTCTCAAAAGGATAGCAATATGTTTGGTTTGCAAATTAGCCACAAATTTGGCTCTGACTTCTGGTAGTGTGTGAGAAAAAAGTTGAATGGACCTCAAAGCCTTTAAGAACAACTGAGCCATCTGCATTCATTTGTACTAAAAATCTATCTACAAGGATCAAAACATGTAAAAGCTATCTGTAAGGATAGGTTCAAAATATACACAGTATGTCACAGTATGTCATATCTTCATTCTCCCTATTTGCAATATCATGATGAAATTAACTTAGTTTTCCAGGAAAAGCCCCCCAAAATGTACATTTTGGTAACACCACTTAAACATTGTGAAAAAATCATTTCGATAATCAATACTGTGTCAAACCCGGTCATATAAACGGTCCTTGAAAGAGAAAAATAGGAGGGTTGACACATCTATGGGAAAAGTTCATCTATGACCTCACCAGTTGCCTCAGACTTGGGTGACATATGCACGACCCCAACACCCAACCCACAACTAGCGACAGCCGACCTTTGTATCCCTTGAACTTCCACTTTAAGCGTGTGAAAGTCGTTAGACCTTTTTTTTTAAAGCCTCTGCCAATGGCCAGGTTGGCAAGATTAAGCATTGTTGTCACAGTTTTACAGCAAGAAGCAAACAACTGTGGTTTATTTACATCCTTCACTATGTTGTCTTTTTCAGCCAGACACGATAATGACCTTTGTCACGAAGTGGTTGTTTCATTTAGCATCCAAGCGGTGATTGAACTTCAAAGTTTTTCAAATGAAAAACAAGCAATATAAAAAGAGCAGTGTGAGGTTTGTCATACCCCGCTAACATGACAGGATGTGAGCTAATGCGGACAGCATCTTATAACATCATCATGTATTAGTGACATTATTATTTGGCTTTTCATACCATCCATTCAGAGTAGTTATTTGATGTTCTCAATACTCAATGGGAAACAAATCAGAGTAATTCTATTGACATCATTCACCCCGCAACTCATATTATTTCCCACAGGAAAACAGTCATGTTGTTATTTGCTTGCTGATGTCATGTGAATGTAACACACGGCCTGGAAATTTATATGCGATTTATGGCAATGGTTTGGATAGTCATATTTAACAGAATTTTATTTTTCTATGGAAAAAAAGACAGTTGCTATTCAAATGTTGACACTAACTTAAAGATTACCATTATTTATAGTGCAAAGGGCTTATTTTTTATTATAAACATTATTAACAATGATAAAGAATTAATTGTCATACTTTGAAATTATGAAAAACTATTGTTTTTGTAGTTATTTTTTAACATAATTATTTAAATTCATGAATATAAAGGATAACAATGAATACATCAGAAATACACTCTAAATAGGTTTTATTTTCTCATAGTATTTAACTAATCACTTGCCTTTGATGGCAATAAAACTACAATTAATTTAATTAATTTTAAAGTGCCATTGATGCCAAAGGTCTATTTAAATGCAAAATACATTGAAAGGGTAGATTTAAAAATATATTGAAAAAAAAGAAGAAAAAAAGAAGCTGTTCCTATGTTTAAGAGAAGCAGGACTAATTTATGTCAGATGGCATTACTAAATATATATTTAAACCTCAAACTATAAATGTTCCTCTTTAATTTGGACCAGATGACCAACCAGCACATCTCCAAAGACAGCCGGCAGTATTCATGAAAATGTGGTTAGGCTGCTTGAGAAAATGATTCAGATTTAAGAAAGATTAACAAAGAAAATAGAGGCATCCAATGCATGTTTTAGATAACTAAATCCTACAAAATTCTTGTAGGTAAAAAGACTCATTAGGTTTATAATAGTGCAAACATTTCAAACAGTTCCTGATCTTTCTACTGCATCATTTCTTTAAGAGGAACGGCAAACACAAATAGAATAACTGAAAGTCAAATTTTTGCCATTTTCCATTCATTCATGGCAACTTAACTTGGACTTTTATGGATCACTAGAAAACAGAGTGGAGTGAAGTTGTAGATTTTTGCTTTTACTGCGATAATTATTGACTATTTTTTCAATTTTACAGTTGACAAAAAGATGATGTATGAAGGACACTTGAGTCATCATTCTCCCATTTTCAAGAGTTCAAATTCCTCATGGACAAAAACAGACATCATCTAACCTATATTTTGTCCCTGTTCCCGTACCAAAGAACTCAGGTGTGATATATTGGCCACTAACTACACACTATAGTAGTTTAAAAGCCCCCCTGAGTATCGAGTCGTCCCTTTATGCTGACATCCCAAGACTTTAAAAGTGGATTAAATCTCTGGCACACTCTGGCAAGGACACATATGGGATGTCTTGACCCAGGAGATTTCCGCTCACTGATGTCATGGCACAATAGTCACCTGCAGTAAATCTGTAAGAAGATTACAACTGGAACAGAGACGCCTCCTGCTTGTTGTGACCCACTCATACACCATCACAAATAGTGTGTACTAGTGTGTAGCGTCCACAGCTAACAAGATAGGCCAAAGTATGGGTCTCAAGTCCCAAAAGTAGGCTGAACTGTAGTCATTTTTAAGAAGACAACTCATGAAATTAATTTATATACATTAAAATGGATGGAGATTTCTGCTTATTGCGCATCTAATAGTGTTTGTGAATCCTTTCTCTACTGCAAACTATCTGAAAAGTTCACATAAATCCAAATTGTCCATTAAAAACTGGAATATTGAGCGATATGGAGCACAATGATGGGAAGGAAAAACCACTGTCTCTTTGATTTACTATTACCCACAATGCATCTCATTTTCCAACACTTAAAGAACCACAGAACCTCATCCAGAAATTCTCATCAGAAAACTCAATGCATCTGAAAATCAGCTAAATAAGTTAGATAAATAACACGG
Source organism: Stigmatopora nigra (assembly GCF_051989575.1). Classification (NCBI taxonomy): domain Eukaryota; kingdom Metazoa; phylum Chordata; class Actinopteri; order Syngnathiformes; family Syngnathidae; genus Stigmatopora; species Stigmatopora nigra. Next base: position 9,957,796 of record NC_135521.1, read on the forward strand.
TAACAGTGAACCTTCACACCAATACATCATTTCCTCGTGTTTTTGAAAGGACATTACCTGACGTCTTTGGCCGCAAATGATAAAATCGTCATTTCTTGCTATCTCCCCAAGCTACCAAAAGAAAGCAGACATGCTACGACCGCGTGACAAGCATTGACGCTCGATCTTTTAACGTGATAGCCCATCACACGCAAAAACCCAACCAAACACCACAACGTTGCAAGGAAATAGATCTCCATTGACTTGCTGTTACAATAAAGCCTGACGCAAGATGAGACGCTATGTCAACTTTTTACGCACTGTTCCACTATTCATCAACTCTGCCATTGTATATCCATGTTTGAAGTTTGTCCAGATCTGCTATGACAAAATGACAAAACAACCACATGACTCAGAACACAGCAGATACCGCACAGTTGGTCAAAGACCCCAAACGAGAGCCTTGTTTGCCCGCGAAAGCATAAGGATAAACTTGTATTTTTCCACTAACTGCCGGCCAGAGGCTTGTGTTCACAAGCAGAAGCGCGATCCCCGTGTCGGGCATTCGAGGAATGTCTGGCATCCTCTGGCGTCCTGTCCGCTCGCTGCTTGCCCGCCAGCATGGTGATGTCACATCAGAAAAATAAAAAATATGTAGGGAAGCAGATGTACAATCGGTACATCATAGGGTGCAGGCTAAAATAATTTGTTGGAGTGTTTTGACAACATGTTTTTATTAACTAATGCGGTCATTTTTGAACAACACAATAGATTCATCAGTTATGGAGAAAATCTATTTTACATGATCTCCCTTGATAGCTTTAATAAAACTATATTAAGACAATAAATGATGAAGATTACATATTTTTCGTCCTTTCTTTCCCGTTTTTTTTTTTTTGTCTAGATAATTTTCTGTAAAGCAGCTTTTAAGGTCCCCGAAAGAGGAAAAAGTTAACTCTAAGTTGTGCGCATTATTTTTTTTAAACTTTCAACTGTTCCATGATAACAGACTGGAGAAATACACTGTAAAAAGTTGCCCATGTTCTTAATAAAAAAACACTTTTAATTATGCTTGGCAGCTATATGACACACTGTCAAAGAAAAATGACTGCTCTATAAAAGCTAAACACCACCCATGTTTGGAAGCCCACATTTGCATAGAACAGGTTATATTATGTTTCTTAAATTATGATGCTTTATTTTAAATGTAAATAAACCCTTTCACTCAGCACCAGCTCTTCAAAAATTCATTAGCAAAGGCAAAAATGTTATTTTTGCACACAGCTAAGGGTTCTTCTCTCATAATGACATTTTAAAGAGGATTTTAAGAAATGTTTAAATAACACGGGTAGTACATTTGTATTTGGGTATTATGTCAATATACTTGCAATTATTTGAATAAAAATCCTACCTATATTATCATCGACAGACTATCTTGTTTTTTTTGTATGTTTGTTTTTGTATGTGTCAGTTGTACAGTAAATTAACTTTTCAAGCACCTTTGACTGGAAACTGTACTGCAAAGATAAAGACTACATTTCTTCAAATTGTGCAGGTGACAAATGTTTTGACTGGTGATTGATTATCTCTGAAGGCCACAAAATGACTGGTACAAACACCACAGAAGCGCATACATACAAGCAGTTTTTTGGGATGTGAGCGCCGCCTTCTGGAATAAACGTTGTACTACAACAATCCAAATTTAAAGCATTTGTTCCATTCCATTCAATGGCAGATGATCACAAATAATATTAACCTTTTCAGGACAGCGACTATATACTATATCTTTTCTGAACCGATATCACATTTCAATTCAAGTTGGCCAAATATTATTGGATGAAAGTGACCTTGATTAACCCCAAGCTCCTCCTGTCTGAATGTCATCAGACGGTTGCTAACCGTTGACCTGGAATGTTAATAAATAACATTGCTCTTTATGGGAAATCTCCCTTAGCTCGCGGTCACTGAAAATCGAATCAAATATAAATGATTCACACAGGAAATTAAAATTCTTAAACTTGTCACTCTAGTTCACTTTTCTAGTTTGATCTGACAGTTTACACAGGGTGTCATGATAAAGTTACTTTTTCCCACGCTGTTGGTAATTACTACTTCCAGTCTGTAGAATCTCTATTTAGTCCTGCATCTCATTTATACTACAACTATAGTATCAACAAGTGCTGAACAAAAAGCCATTCAAAACATGCTCTAATTTTTTGAATCATATTACTATTATGAGGGATTTTTTTCCCATTTGCTCCTTTATTTTCCACATAGTGATGAATAGTTTCTAAAAAATAGTTCAACAATGATATACAAGTCAATTTCAGTACCATGTGTGAAATTATGAATTCCAACTTTTTTTAAAAGTCAAGTTTTTTTGGTAACTGTTATTTGATCTTATTGCAATTTGAATACTCACTCCACCACTGTACTGACTTGTCTTGTCTGTTTTTTAACGGTTGATACACTTCTATGAACACACCCACACAAGTCCACACGTGTCCATTCACACCCTGAGGATGAATCCCATTGGTTAGAATACCAAGATAACAGAGCCCACATGCTCATGTTTACAAATCTTCAAATTTCAGGCGGGATCAGGTATTTTGACAAAGTTATTTTAAGATATAACCCTTCTTATGAGAAGATTACTGACGAAAAGCGTCACACATTTTGAAGGGAGAATTCTAAATGAGAAGCAAAATGGGAAAGAAGCAGCTGTCAATTTTTCAGATGATCAGCATGACTTTTTCAAAAAGAAGAGTGGAGCAAAGAAGAGGAGAAGATAGTAAGTCTGTTGTTTCTGTTCCGTAAATAAACTCTGATTTGACAAATTATTCCAATAGTCACAAAAAAATGATGAGCTCTATTCCATGCTGTGATGGACATCAAGTGTGTATGAATGCAATGTATGGATTTACTACATTTAATGTGTCTATGAATTGTGTATATAAACATATTTTCCATTCCTATATATAACTCCAGCTAGGGCATAACACACTTGTATGTATCCTATGTATAAATATTTTCCCCTATGGATGAATAAATAAATATTCATTAATACCAATCACAATAACAATGTGTTAGGACAATAAATCTATGTGTATGTATGTATATGCATGTATGTATGTATATCAATCACAATGACATTTTCCGAATACAGAATGAATAAAATTATCTAATCTAATCTAAAACCCATAGTAAAAATGATTTGCATTAGTTTTTCTTAATTTAATTTAATAGCATGTTTCCAAAAATGTTTTAAAAAATTATATGGATTATAATCACAGCCATTTTTTTTAAATCAGTTACACATACACATTCACAACAGTGGACTCAAGCCCAGGTGAATATGATAATGCGTATTAATGATTCCAGAAAAAAAATGATTGTATCTACTGGGATACATAGGGGAAAAGAGTTTTCCGTCCCTTGAAACTAAAATATGTTCGAAATAAGTGCATTTTCATAATTTCCACAGGAAATCTGGATTTCTAGTCAATTTAAAAAACATTCCATATATGACGTGTTGGGAATGTTTGCTTCTGTGTGACGCAATGCTCCACTTTTTGGTCAAATTGTATCTATTTCTGTCCATCACAGTTAAACATTGTTATTATTATTTGAGGGCAAACAGGAAATGCCTGTCCCTCAATTGTGGTTGGTTGGTTAGAGTGATGTGTGGGTGTGAGAGGTCTACAAAGATGTGGTCATCATTTTCCCAGACCCCCACAGGTCAGGGTGATGGGAACAAGGCACAGAAACCTTGAAGGAAAAAAAAAAAAAACACTGTCGAAACACAGATTGCATGAAAAATAATGTCTAGTCGCAGACCATCTAATCATGACAGATTCATGCCATTTGTGCGTGTACCATGAGGCAACACGGGGCTGTGCTATTCTCCTGTGTTGGAAAAACATCAAGAGAGCCTCAGCTACCGGATTTGGCCTGGGCAAAAATAGGTACATTTGCGTTGATGAGATCATTTGCCTTAAAATAATATCCTGCATTGTGTCCTGAGCCCTGGAAAGCTCACATGGATTATTGTTTACTGTTTATTCTTTTCCATGCGGTCACAAGTAAGTGGGGATGTCAGAATATATCAAACATAGCACAAGGGGGGCTTTTACCAGAATATTAGTCCCTGCCTTTTATGTCCTTATGGCGTACGTCATAACTCTAAGTCTTTCATACTCAGATTTCAATGTGTGACTTGAGCCTTGAGGGAAAACAGTTTCAAATTGCTGTGTTCGCTTGTTGCATAAGCGTTTAGAATCATGACTGGTTTGTCTGTTGGAATCGTTGGCTGCTCAACGATATTATTGTTTGCATGACGCAACAATCATAACAATAATATGTGGGTGTGTGGACATTTACATGTATACAAGAGGCATGGGTTGATGATTTAGGGTACCATGATGATGTATCGCACACAATGGAAAAATGGCTATTCGAAGTATTTAGCCTAGGCTCTTGTTCTCCTTCACGTAACTCACAAACCCAATTAACTTAGATTAAGTATAATTGAGATTGTTCCCATTTGAATAAAAAAAATCTCAAAAATGGATTGTCGGAAATATGCCACTGTTGATGTTGACGATGATGTTTTGCAGTTTTACACCCTTTTTAAACTTTTGGCCTAATTATAACAGTCATATTTATTTGTGGCTTAACAAACAGGGCAGATGGGGGTTAAAGATGATGGGCAGTAGTCAAAAGGACACCCTGAATTTGTTACCAGCCAATCGCAGGGCACAATGAGACGAACAAACGTGGAAATTCCACACAGGAAGCTTCAAAGCCACTGGGGATTGAACCCCTGATCTCAGAACCATGAGAAATTTGTGCTAACCATTCTCCACCGTGCCAGCCGACTCTTTTTTAAACTTTACAAATATGGAACATTAGAATTTCCAAGCTATTAATTTAGGTTTTGACTGGAAATTGTGAGTACATCATTGATTTCTTTTTCTTTAAATGTCATTTGCAATTTACCACAACTCGAAGGCAACATACAACAAGACTTAATTGTTGTAAAATATGCAATAAAAGATGGATACACATGCATTTGCAACCACATAAAAGCATTTAAATGCCCCCAATAAACACAGCATTTATTCTGCTAAAAACAAGTCATTAGTTCATATTTCGCTACATTTTTACATCTCCATATGTTTCATCGTAACTGTATTTTTTGGATCGGCCCTTGTGAACAACGAGTCTGAAATTTCTAAGATATAAATGCACCAATCCCCAAAACATTTACAGTCCTGATTTCTATTTTTAATTTGCAGCCTTTAACTTTTACTCATTAAAAACAAGCAGCTTTGGTCAAACCAACAAGAACTTTAGTCTTTATCTAATATCCTTGGAGACGTTAGATACGCTTTAAACAGGAAGTTCTCATATTTACAAGCCCTTAAAATAGCCTCGTCACCAGGCACTCTCAGTATATCGGTGTCTTGTCCAAAGTAGGGGCCCTGCAAAACTTTCTCACACGTGTCACACGCCAATGTCATGACAAGAGCGCCCAGGGGAGTCGGGAAGACAACTTAGGAATGGATAGCAGAATAGATAAACTTGCAGGAGAGGGATGGAAAATAATGAGCAAGATAAATAGCAAGCCACCTGATGGTTTTATGGTTAATTTACCCAAACTTAGGATCAATTCCTGATCATCATCTCTGCCTTAAGAATGACTGGCGACCAAATATGGCTATATTCCATCTTTACGCTGGGATAGGCTTAAAATGAATGAAAAAAGAAAGATGAATAAAAACCTAATTGTTTGAGTGTAATGGCGAAGGCTCCTTGATATTGTTCAAAAACAGGAAAAGTCAAGTCCTCCTCTCTTTCCTCTGTAGGTCACAAACAAGCATTGATAATAACTTAATAAAAAAGTGACTTGTTTCTAGATGGGCTTGTTTACCTGCTGATGCAGAAGAGCAGCATAGCGTACATTGTAACTTGGGAAATATTAAGTGCCCGGCTGACTAGCTCAGTTTACAAGGCAGCCATTCACTCACGCTATCTTTGATGTGTGGTATGCGGTGCCGACTGAGCCTCCAGATAGCAGCAGATAGCTGATACCAAGCAGCACCATGGCATGTATCGTGAAAGCTTTAATGTGACAACTTGACATCATTAGGAAAAGGTTTTAGACCAGCATCACATTTCTACTTACCCTACGGTTACAAGAGTAGGTATATTAAAGATTACACTGGCTGACAGTGTAGTTGTTCACTGCTATTTATTTGTTTTTCCAGTAGATAAGACGTTTTGACTGAAAGAAAAACCTCCAAATTAGCCAAACAATCACCTAATTTGATGTTTTTTTTAAATATTTTTTTTAATCTTCTGTTTTCTTAGTTCCCCTTTGAAGAAATAGTTCATTTTTGTTCTCCTCCAAGTTGGGTCAACCAAAATCATCACACATGGAAAAACAAAGAAAGCCTTTGGTGTCCAAAGTTATTTGCTTTAAGTCTCACATGCTGCTCAAACAAGGACTGGTTGTTGTCACAAGTCACGAGAGCTCCTTCTCCATCTACAATCAAGCTTACTTTTCTTTTGAAATAAACAACACAAAAGCATATACACGTGTTCTTCTCTTCCCGTGTGCTTAAGCTTCCTTCTGTCAACAGACTATAATTATAATTTAGTCAAAAAAACTGGGTTTGCTGAGTGTGTAACAGTCCATGAAGGGCATCCCTCTATCCATTTAGAATGGAGGAGGACAATATCAGCTACGTACTGCTCCATGGGAACGGTTTCCCTGGAGAATTCAGCAAACGAGACCTGCTATCTACCACCACACATGCATTCTAATCAGCAGAGAGGTGAAAGACAAGCCTTAGCTCTGACGGCTTAATTCTGTTGACAGTTGACAAGATGAGCTCTAAAATGTAGGCTTATTGTATCATGCCCAAAGTGTTAACAGTATGCCCATCAAAGACAGTGATAGTAATAACAAAATGGTTAGAACAATGGAGCGTGCTGACCATTGAGACATTAGTATGAGACTGAAAAGCAAATTTATTTATTTCATGTAGTTCTTTGGTTCATACCTAATACACCGCCTATTTAGTAGTTTTTGGGGTGGAGGCTAATGACAAGGTTCTTCTTTTGTTTAAATAAAATCCAGTCATCCATCACAATCATTGCCACAATTAAAATGTACTTTAAATGTGAAGATGGAAATTAAAACTTCTTATCACCTCCATCATCTGATCACGCATTTATGAGATTCATTTGCAATATAAAGCACTGATAACCAAAAACAAGAGCTCAGAAAGACCTTTAATGCAGATGTCACTGGAACCGTCTGCTTACTTTTATAGGTGTGCATTTTTTTTTTTTAGATCTGGCATACATAAATAAATGGATGTAGAATTACTGACAGAAAAACCTACTGCTCATCCAAGAAGGATATTTACTGTTATGTAATGGAGGATCTAGGTATATGCTTACTATATGCTGGGCCGTTCGATGAGTGGTGTTTTAATGGCCAATATGGAACATGACAGCTGCTGGCTGATCTTGAACTTCTCTCATTGCGGGGGACAACACATTGCAATCTTTCTTTGAACTACAGATTACCACAAGCAAGCCTGGATGTCTTTCTTGGCTTCTATCGAGCGACCACACAAGGTTAATAATAGCGGTGGTATTTCAGGTCACGACTTCAAGCCTTCATTGGGTCGCTCAGCTCTTTCTGGGTAAGGTCAGAATCATCTTAGGCGCCACTCTGGTCACTTTGTTATGTGTAAACAAATACTGCCTGTTGTTGTATTGTTCAATGGTCGGTCCCAAAAGATTTGAGTATACTTAGATACATATTCTGAAGTCAGAATCCATTTTGGTGCAGGAACACAATCAGTTGAGCTGAAATTCAACATGAAAATATATATAAAAGTTTCCACTCAAAAATTTCCTCAAGTTTTATCAATGTTATAAACAAAAAACTATAAAACACCAAATTGGCCACACGATTGGTTCGTCCTAAGAATTAATGTACCAGAAGTTAAACGTTCCTGTGCTGTTGTTTTGATTCTTTCTTATGCTTTGCGTGTACATCTAAATTAGACTGGAAGGTTGAGAAGTTTTGATTTGGGCTCCGTAGTGATTTTCCCCAAACCACTCAGGTTTTGTTAATGAGATTTTGGATTGGTTTCTCCTCCTGAACCCTCAAGTGAGAGTTATTTGGAGGTTCACATTTGGGAGCCAGAATTACTTGCAAAGCCATTTCCTTTTTGTGTCATAAATTCGAATGATGTTAACCGGCTTAATTGGCTGCATCTTAATTGTGTTGTTTCATATGTCAAGGATTATCGGTAATTGTGTTCTCAACATATCCTGTATGGCTGGATACATGTTATAACTGTGCTAAAGTTAAAACACTGCAGTGAAACAACACACAACCATCTTTTTAAAGCATGTATACCTTGAAAAAGTTTAAAAGAGTTTAAAATACATAGCATAAATTTGTAAATATTTGACCTCTGACCAGATAGATGAGTTCTTCCTGGACAGTGTATAACGAGCCTATTATGGAGAGTCATGTTAAAGGAAATCTTCACTTGTGCAGGATTTTCCGGTCCTTTCACCGAGAAAGCGGTCACTGACATTTCACCACTCAAAACTGTGATTAGTAATGACGGAAAATGCATGTCATTTCCACTGCATTAAGCATGCTGATGCAAAATGACAGAAAACTTATTTTTATCTTTTAAAATGTGATGTTGTTAATATGTAGGTTAAGAAAATGACCGTTCATAATATTGTTACAATACATCAATGGACTTGGAATTAATACCAGCACCTGCAGCTATTGCGCACATGGCTAGAAGATGAGGTCGATTCTGTTGTTATAGGCTGAGAGTATTTCCTGCTTCTCCATCAGAGGTGCATCCGCTTCTCAGCTCGCAAAACACTAAGACAATAGAACAGATGCAGGAAAAACACTGTCCATGCATCTGGTTTAAATGAATCGATGTGCCATTTTTAGATCATCTCCCACTGACACGAGCCTTAAGAAAACATTGGGGGAAAAATCCCTGCTTCTATTCTCTACCAGAAAACTCTTCAGTTAAAAAAAAATATAACGGCAATGTCCAGTAAGCAGAAAGAAGTTCAGATGGAACCTTTCTAAATTTCTTGTGGGACTAAGGAATGATTGTTCCTCTTTTCTTTAAAACGCCTGACTGATCACATTGTGTTTCAGTAGCGGGGGCCATTTAATCTCTGGAGCTGTCATATTACATAACATGCTTTTAGACACATCTCTTGGAAATTCCGGAAGTTCTGAAGACTACAGCAAATAAATGTGGGATAGGCTCCAACACCCCCAATACACATAAGCAGTCAGGAAAATGAATGAATTTAGATCATTTATATAATCTAGTTTTAATTAAGCCAATGATTGGTTTTGATGTCCTCGCATAAACCTTTTACAAAATTACATCCATTCAATGGCATTTAAATATGAATGTGAACTAAAATCGCTCCCGTGAAACCAAACATTTAATCAGCAATCTCGGTCTTGTGATTCAAAGTTTGTAGAAATTGGAGCAATGTGAGAGGGCACTGAGCACATGGCAATAATTCTGACCCCAACATTGCCCCAGATAGAGGCAAACCATCCAGATGTTATCATACTGAAGCAGAGCAGGCTGATCCAATGAAAACGTGACCCCAAACGGATACTGAAATACAGAGTGAATAGGACTTGTTTTGCTGCACATGTACTTCAAGGAAGAGGTCGGTTTCGCATGCATGACTCACTCCATCTATGAAAGCAAATGCTCGGGGTTTGGAAAGCTGCAGATTTTCGCTGATAGTGAGATTATATTGCATTAAAATCCTTTCCAATCCAACATTCTAATTGGGATTTTAACCTCATATAAGAGAATCAAAGTGATGCATGCTAGTTTATTATAAGGTCTTATCCACTGCGTGTATATATATATATCACCTTTTCAGTCGGAAGAAAAAAATCACATTATTTGTGCTATATATTGATACTGATGCTAGTAAAATTGAAGCCAGACTGAGAAAAGTAAAACTATAAGTACAATTTAGCCAGGACTGTAGTGAAAAAGCAACACATAACAGATTTTGGGCACTATAGCCTCCATTGGTTACCATTAACAATGATTGGCATCCAATTCATTGGTGGTATTTGCAGTGATCATCTATTGCCAACCATTGGCTGTCACAGAGTTAAATGCTGGCCTGAAGTCATAAAGGGCATTTGTTGTAATTTTGTAACTGTAAATCATGAGTTTATTCCATGAGACTTTTTTTTCCTGTTTTGTGACCTCCAGAGGCAACTTGGCTTTTGTGCTGTGAAATAAATCAAAGTGGCATATCTGTGCTAAGAACGACCTGGGGCAACTAGATGAATAAAAAAATTGCAAATAGACATCAAGCAGCATATTTGTTCTACACGAGTCGCATTTTCCCAGCCTCACTATGACTGTTGAAAGTTGCAGTAGCTATATGTTTAAGAGTACTTTGTTTATTTACAACTAAACTTTTATGTGGCACTTGTCCTCTTCCTCTCCTTAATAGACAATCATAAATGTTTATACAGACAGTTTATCTTCTAGGAAAGCCATTGTAAAAACACGACTGAGGGTAAACCTAGTTCTCTCTAGCCAAAATCCATAAAAGACACGTAACATTAGTTAAGATACTTGGTACAAAAATGGCAATCGATATAAAAGGGTATTTTTCACCCTCATATTTGCGCTCATTGTGTTAGTTCCAGATGGTAACTGAGGCGAAGCTTCACTAGATCTTGTAGGATTGAATTAAATGGAACGTTTTATACAAGTATAATAAGATTTAAAGCTTTCACTACTAAGGCCACAAATAACAACAGCAAACAAACAAAACAAAAAAAATAACCAATAAATAAATAACTGTGTTAATGAAGATTATGGATAGACTATGGCACTGTCAATGTACAAATGTGTACCATAATGCCGTCCCCATAACAATGTACAAAGTCAATTTGTATACATTGTGATGATAATAATGTTATGAAGGAGATTCGTATTTTTGTGTGGTTTTCCCAAGCTCGGTTAGACTTTCCAGTATGAGAAACAGAATTGTTAGCTTTGGCTTTACATCCGAGTCTATTTATTTATGCTGCATGATTTGGAATTCACCAAAGTCTCTTTGAGAGTTGGCCTCTTTTACTGATTTACGCAGGACAGCCTATGCAAACACAATTCACTGAAATGCACACATTGTCACTATTAACGCCGATTCATTATTCCTTATTAAAGTCAACATTTTGTAGGCAGTCGAGGGTCCTCTAAACGATCATTGAACATGTGTTTGAAGGAAGATCAACACAACAGTCATTACACTCTCATCAACATTAGTGTGTATTGTGTGTACTCAAGCAGAGACACCCTGAGCACTTGTTTTTGTGACTTTGCTGTATTTACGAGCCCATTGCAGCCTTCTTATTCACTTCCTGTGTTGATCCCCTTTGCCGTAGCAGGTCCTTTACTATCTGATGCCATGACCAGGGTGGGGAGGCTGGGAGATTCCAGTTCTGCTCTGATTCGACCCAAACACCATTCAGTAAAGGTTCATTTAAGGAGCCACCGTATCCTGCTAAAACAAACAGCGCTGACGAGGTAGAAACAAATGCTTTTGTTTCAGAGTTATATATAGAGTCAAACTGCCGTCACCCAATTGGCATCTCATGGGCCACGTTTGCCCTCAAGAAGAATGAGACCCTTCTGACCATGTTGTCGTCATCTAAAAGCCTGAAAGCTTTTTCAAATATAAACATGATGCAGATATGCAAGTGGAAGGGAAATGTTCAGCACGGAGATCAGAAGATTTGCAGATTTTACAATGTTTTGACGGAAATTAAAAGTCTTCACTCCCTTTACTGACAGATTGAGTCTGGCCTCCAAGTCCTGCTGGCCATGACTCCTCTGAGAGATCTATAGTCCAGAAGACAGGAAACAGCTTGAGAAAAGTCCACCAGTCAAGGAATGGCAAGAAGAAAATGGGGATTTCATCTTATAGTTGCACAATGATCTCATAGTACATGTCAGCCTATATATGGCACACACGAACTGTTTCCTGGTTTGTTCTATAAGTCAGGCCTGGCCAATTACAATTGTCTGACAGTAAAGTAACAGGAAATCGTCCAAAATGAACAAGACGTCACCCAGAAATGCCTCAAAATTAGCAGGAAAGGTGAGCTGATATAAACAGGACGTTCAATGCATTGTGAGTCGCTGACAAGACAAACCAATGTTTCATTGCCATTGACTGCACTATATGTCCAATTTGTTTTGACTGGGAGGGGTGAATGAGCATTCCCACATGGAAGACAATGAGTTAAAAGACAGCTCTGAAAGGACAAAATAATAAAATAAATAATTTGTGCATGAAAGGGTTAAAGTTGTGCGGGGATGGCCTCTCCTAAGAGAGGAGGGGGTTCGTTTACGCGCTTGTTGGGGGTGTCCGCCTGCTTGAGGGAGGGAGGGAGAGAGAGGCGTACTGTAGGCACACATGGATGTACAGACGAGCACTGCAATTCTAATCTGGATGAATTTGACGGCCGGTGCACGGAATTTGTGGACATAATGGGAAATACGACACCCAAAGCATCGATAGGTAAGGCTTGGTGCCATTATTGTGTTGTTGAGGTTAGTGTGAGCGTGTGGGTTTTGTGGCATTTCTTCCACTTGCTGATCTCCCTCAGCTTTCGAGAAGGAGCTGCGCATCACGGGGGAGCTGAGCGGGATTCTGCTGTTGCTATTTCTTTATAGTGACAGTTATTTACAGGATATATGGCACCTTAATAAAAAAAGAAATGAATAAATAAATAAAATAAGCCAACCTTTGTATTGCTTGAATTGCAATGCTTAAGTGGGAATCACCTGTTAACTCTAGTAAGATATCTGTGTTTAAATTAGGATATACTTAAATGCCTGCTAGTCTTTTAGAATGAAAAATATATACATATATACATATAGTTGCAAAATAAATAAATTGATTTAAGGTCAATTTCACTTCAGACCTATCCATCCACATCTGTACTGTTTATCCACTCAAGGTTCGCAGGGGTGCTGGAGCACCCCATACCAGATGACTAAGGGAAGGAGGTGGAATTGGTATTGATATATCCATTTTTCTATATTGTTTGTCCTCATTGGGATTTCAGGTGTATGTAATTAAGAGGGAATCTAAGGATATAGAGAAAACCCAGACAAGCACAGGCTGGTTAAATGTTGTTGGATTCAAACGTATAACCTCTGAAGTGAAATGTGTTTACTGAACATGTCAGTACAAGGCAAACTCCCTTCAATATATGTACCTCAGATTTTAGGAAATAAGATGAAGAAGACAAAGAACGCAAGTAAAAAAATAGAAACCAAAGGCCTTTTTTAAATAAACATCATATAATTAGATAAAAGATTAAATTTTGATTTTTTTTGCAGAATACAATGGTCCCTACTGTAACATTCGTTTTTGCCATACTATCCCTAACCTCACTAATTAAAATCTCCTAAATATCATAACAGACATTTAGTTATTCTCCAAGTGTAGAAATTGACCTTTATTATCTGGAACAAGTCACGAGAGTGAGTTTTACCACTTTACATTTTCAAAGTCAAGAGAATGCTGAAAAAAAAAAAAAGTTTTCATATTCAACCAAAAATTATTCCCTGAGAAAATCACCCTAACCAGTCTTTGCTGGGGAGGACTCCTGAAAGGCAATCACTAGGTCAAGGTTAAGGGGTCCGTCCATCCATCTTAAACTTTTAAGTAAAATATATACAGCTATAAATCTCATTAAACTTGTATAATGACAATAAAAACATTCAATTCAATAAAGAAATATATATATATTTATGTTAATGTTTGTGTGCATGCATGTGTATGTGTGTTTACTGGATCATGTTTGATTCTTATTGTCACAGCAATGGCACTGTTAAAACAAAAAAAAATGCTGTCTGTGCAGCACAGCCATCTAGTGGTTAGCACATATGTATCATGTTCTGATGTTCTGGAGGTGTTGGACTTGATACTCTTCCAATCCATCACAAAATCATGTACTTTAGGAACATTCTCAATACAATGCCTCTTGTCCAAAATCAGCTATGATTGGTTGTTGCTCACTCAAGACCCAATTGAGGGCCAGTGGTTTTAAAGACAATCCATCTATTCTTCCAATACATCTCCCTTAGAAAAGAACAACATGAAATGGATGTGGAGTGTCTTCTTTCCTAAATGATATTCCAACGAATAACAATGAGATGACTCATCACAAGCAGTTAATGTCTATTTCTCAATACCAAGCACGACAGTTTGGATCTTCATGACTTTGGGATTACTAAGGCAATACCTGAACTCGGTCTGGCACTGATGACATTTCAAGAGCACATTAGAAGACAAGCGCGTGCAAAAAAAGCCCATCAAATCTTCAGAAATAACCTCTGAAATTCAGTCATAAGAGCAAGCACATGGGTTTGGACTCAGTTATTCGATTGAAGAGGGCTGGGCATTCATTAATTGCAGCATTTATACTATCTGAAGGTATTTAAATCATCTCTATTTTCCTCACAGAATAATCACAATAGTGACTGTGATGAATAATTTTGAAATCATGCTTTCGAGGTCTTGAGATAAAGACCTAATAAATAAAACTATGAAGTTGCCATTGAACCCATTAACACTGCTATTGCTTGTCTTAAATAATGTGGTTGATGCTGATTAGATGAAAAAGAATAAAAGCCCTGTTTATATTCAGAAAGAGGCTGGTACAGAAGAAGATTAGCTTTATTTCATGTAGGTCTTGTGCTTGCTGTTTATGATTGATTACTGTGATTACCCTATCTTCGAGTGCACCATTTGCAGCAATTAAGACTAGGTGTCCTTGGCAAAAGTGTAGCTAGGAGCCCCCCCATCCCCTATTGGAATATACATAGTTTTTAAAACATGGTGCATTTTTATTATCTCATATTCCAGCCATATGTAATTTATTTGGCGGCTTGGTGGCAAAATTGCTAGAATGTCCATCTTCATTTTGTTTCCATACAAATTTAACTGAGCCAAATGATGCTTGTTTAAATTCTCACCCTCACTTAATTCAATATAATGTAATGATTTAGGGCAGGGGTGACCAAACTATGCCACTTAACTAATAGGATACAGTAAAAGAGCTATTGAGTTTGTTTATGCTGCTGGCAAAGGATATTGAAAGTCCTTATACATATAATAAAATCAGCATGTGTGTGGCTTTCTCCTGATGTTTTATTTTTTTCTGCGATGTTAATGTAGTCGCTTGACAGGTCTTTTGTGCCTTATGGCCACCTTTACTTCAATGGAAAATAGTGTTTAAATACAAAAAGATTATTGTACCCATGGTTTTGTATAGAAGTAGGTAGTATGATTTCTGTTTTCTAATATAATTACAGTATTTGTTACAGCTAGTTCTTTTGAATTGTGTGGGTTAAGTCCTCAAAGGGTTGTTGAGAGGCATATAGTGTCATAGTGGGAAAGGAAGTGCCTGAGACTGTCGGCTTTTTTACATAAGTGGCCTCTGCCCTCTAATGTGGGCGATGATTGCCAACCAGGGGATACTACTGTGGGAGTTTATCATGGATGCCACGGGAATTTAGCTAAACACACTTAATTTATCATGTTTTATGTATTTATTTATTTATTTTTTTTGTTTATCTAGCTAACCGCTTGAACTGGAAATATTAGGTGTTGATAGGCTTGCCGCTTTTTCAAGCAGGTGCTGTCACCACCCACAGTCATTTGACCTTTTCAGAGTCACACAACGCAAACATGCTTTTGCATGTGTTGGCGCTACATTGTTAAACTCATTTTCCGGTTGTGCTTCAAAATTGCAGATGCCACGCTGCAACCTCCTCCATTGGCCAGCAGGCAATACTACACGCTGCCCAACAATGGCGCTGGACTTGAGAGAAGGTCTGCTCATCCAGTTAGAATCAGTATGGAGTCGCCCCACTTTCACCCTCATGCCAAGGGAAAGAATATAAGACTTGATGGGCATCTTCGTCGCGCCACTCGCAAGAACAGTTTTTGCAATGGAATCACCTTCAGTCACAGGCCCGTCCATCTCTATGAAAAGGTTTGCTTGCTTCCATTCTTCTAAAAATGTGAACTGCCCCATATAGTGAGTACTAAAACAACCCAAAAAATTTATGATCTGGGTATTTGTATATAAAAGGCAATAGACAATAAATTGTAATAAAAAATGTCATCCGTTTGGCAAGGGTAGCAAATCAATCTGTCACTCAGATGTATCTATTTCTAACAACCAATGCCTCTTATTCAGGTGCGGCTTCGTCTCACTGGAGTCCACACCGGCTGGAGTGGAGCTCTACGCTTTGGTTTTACCAGTCTGGACCCGAGCGATTTGATCATATCCGACATCCCCAAATACGCTTGTCCAGATTTGGTGACACGACCTGGCTACTGGGCCAAGGCGCTACCTGAAAGGCTCGCCTTAAAAGACAGCATACTCGCGTTCTGGACCGATCGCCATGGAAGGGTGTTCTACAGTATCAATGACGGGGAGCCAATACTCTTCCACTGTGGCCTCAGCATCGGCTGCCCGCTCTGGGCCATCGTGGATATCTACGGCATCACTCAGGAAGTCACGCTACTTGGTAAATATTGAATGTATCTATTATATTCCTCAACCAGAGGCAAGACACTAGGCAGCAGGCATAAGACCATTTAATAGTTCACAATACTACAGCTGTGTCATAAATCCTGCCTTGTAAAGATAAAAAAATAATCAGATTCAGTTGGTCCATTCAATTTAGTATTGAATAAAAGCATAAGGAACTTTTCCTGAACCATGGTAATCATATTATGTTGTGTCCAAAACGGCTCTGGTGTCAGTAAACTTTGCTTTGAATCTGTATTTTGAAAATGGTCCTAAACACCATAAAAGCAATCCCAAAAATATTACCCAAAGTTGTATTCCCTTTCAGTCAAGTTTCTGGCTACTGACTTGTGATTGGTTCATAGGGTTCATTGATACATGTATACACAGGCAACCTGAGCATAACTTAGATTCTTAAATATAATTCGAATGAGATTTTGATTGGATTGGCTCGGACAATGTAGAAGTTGAACTTGAAGGCTAGGGTAAGTTGAACTTGGCTTTGAGACGGCTAAACCGCAGGAATATATTTACAGTGTCAATAAATATAGAACTAATTTAAGCAACTTCTAGAGGGGGTAGAGTGCAGCTGTGTCGTCAGGTTCCAATGTCAGTTTTGGGATGAACATACTACATACAGTAAAACTATTATCTTCATAAATTGCGACGTCGTCTCAATTCTGTTAATTCTCCGGCTCCTAATGAGTCCCTCAACAGCCCTTTGTCATTTCGTCACCCCGCTTTGTTGGGCCCCTTTTGTTTTGCCTTTTATTTCCATCCCTACCTACCCTGTAGTTTCCTCCCTTGCTATGTTTATATTCAGTCTGACAGGAGCTATAGCCATGTTTGGTCAAGACTGCAGATCCCAGGGGCTTTGGTGAGGGGCCAGTGTGCTCTTCTGCTACACGCCATCACTTGAAATAGTCATAAAGGAATGGTCCATAAGTCAAATGAATCGCCACTAGCGACAGATTTGTTTATAGCACTTGCGTTATGAAACTTTTACAATGCAGCAGTGTAGTGACTTGATCATAGGGTGGGAAGTCATGGGGAAAGAAATAAAATGCCTATTAGTCTTGCACTGTTATCTTGGTTAAAGTAAAATAAGTACTGTGCAAATATTGTAGTTTATTTTTTGGGGGTGAAATAAACCTTATATAGCCTCCTGATTGTGTAGTGGTTCACTTGCTTGACCAAGAGTGGGATCGATTCCTCTTTGGTATGATTTTAAGTCCTACATAGAATGTACAACATCATGTACATGAATACCAACTAAAGAGTTGTACATTTTTTTAAGGGTGTGGTACAACAGTGTACATTGAGAAATGGTAAAATGTCACATTGCTAGAGGGTTTCAACCACTTTAGAACAAAGTATGTTCCACTAACTTCAAGCTCTTAACACATTCACATAAACAAAAGAAGCTCGAAGAAGAGCCTAAAGTCACTGATACATGTAGATCACATTTTCAGCCTAAGAGCAAGTGAGTTTACTCGAGATGACCCTTATATAATCAAGTCACTTACTTATTCTCCCCATCTAGAAAGCACGTTTGCCGAGAGCGTCAGCTCCAGCTGCCTGAGCGCCGCCCGACTGAGTGCCTATCTGCCCCAGAGCAGCCACGATTCGGCCAATTACAGCAACAATCAACTGGAGAACAACCAAGCTGCCGCTGCCAAGATGGCCAACATCCGGCTCAATACTCAGCTAATCCCCTATTGCTCATCCAACTCGTCCTCCAACACGTCAGCCTCATCTGTCTCCTCCGGATTCTCCAGAGTGGTCCGGAGCCTCCCCTCCCCACTGGACAGCGACCTGCACTTTCACCCCGTACGCGGCTCCGACATCATACTTTCCACAGACCGCTCAGCTGCCTGTATCCACTTTCTGGACAGCAGTCGAACTCTTGTATTTAGCGATCGGCCACTACAAAGCGGAGAGACATTATACGTTGAGGTCGGCCATCTGGGGCTGCCTTACTTTGGGGCGCTCTGGTTTGGTTTGACATCCTGTGACCCAGCTAGTCTTCACGCCGGGGACCTGCCAGCCGATCCAGAGGTTTTGCTGGACCGTAAGGAGTACTGGGTAGTACATCGCGGCTTCCCAATGCCCAACTCTGGGGACGTACTGAGCTTCAGCCTGCTTCCCAGTGGTGAGGTGCACCACGGGGTGAATGGAGTGGGACGTGGCAGACTGCTTTGTGTAGACTCTTCTCAGGCGCTGTGGGCCTTCTTCGCCCTGCATGGGGCTGTTAATAGACTCAAGATACTGGGTAAGTTGAGTATAAGCGAGCAAAATGATTGTAGAAACAGCAAGGGGGAGCTTTCTTGGTCCATTAAATTTAAAGTCAGTGGCAATGAGTAAAACTGTGATTCTGAACTAGTGTGCTTTGGAAAACCAGTAAACTCTTAGTATAAATAATGTTGCCTTATTCAGCTCTCTATGCCAATGCAAATTTTTAGGATTATTTTACTTGTAGTTTTCATTCTGGCTGCTGGGGGATCGCTTGGTGGACGGCAAACTGTAAATGCAAAAACTGTAGCAATGTAAATCAATTTGTATTAATTTTAGTTTTTGTTCATTTGTTTATATATAGTCATCCTTTTTGGGAGTTGAATTTATTAAATTTATTTATTTATTCATTTTAAAAACTGAGACCAAGAAATGACACTTCTTAATCCTGACATTTAAAAGAATGTAGATCTAAAAAGTGACTATTTAGACAAAAAAAGTGAGACTGATAGTCCCCCAAAACACCAATTCTACCCATTTCACTTGATACTAACTTGACACACGAAAATTTGTGGGTGAGTCATCACATTTTTTAAAAGAAATCATATTTCTTTCATCATCCCAGAACTCCCATCATCTGAGACGGATAATTTCCACGACAGCATCATTAGCGTCAAAAAAAAAGAAAGAAAAATCCTCCCAGTATGAATAGAAAACATAATAACCAATATGACGAATATGAAAAGTTCAAGGCCAGCATCAAGGGGAAAAAATGCACTTCCCACTCAGCATCCACGCATACCTCTTAATGAACTCCTTTATCTTTGCAACCTAGGAACGCTACAGCCCAGTCCTCCCTCCACATCCCCCACCACCACCTCCCAGAGCAGCAGTCCGACAGACGACAGCGATTCAGATCTGGCTTTCAGTGTCAACAGATCCTCCTCTGCGTCTGAATCCTCTCTGGGTAAGAATAACACCCCTATATAAAGTATATGGCGATCCATTGCTTTTTTAGAAGGCCGTAAGCAGTTCAGCTAAGCATGCAGACATATTTCAAGCCAGACCTGTTCTTCCTAAAAATTCCTCTCCTTTCATGTAGTGACTGCTCCCAGCTCTCCTCTCAGCCCTCCCGTATCTCCTTGCCTGGGTGGCTCAGAGTGGCCCTCTTGTGAGAAGAATGGGGAATGCACCATTTGCTTTGACCAAGAAGTGGACACGGTCATCTACACTTGCGGTCACATGTGTCTGTGCAATGACTGTGGACTGAAACTCAAGCGCCAGATCAATGCATGTTGCCCAATTTGCAGGAGGCCCATCAAAGATGTTATCAAGACATATCGGCCATGAGCCCACCACTACCAACCACCCTCTTTCAGGCATGCTTGCACACACAACTGCAGATTAGCCATAAAAGGACATTATTGTGCCTATGGGATTTTATATGTTAATCATCTCTGGGGTTCACCATCATTTTGACTGCATATATTGATGCCTATATTTTTGGTAGAGAATAATGCAATGAACAATGTGCCATGGTTCTTTATCCATCAGTATGCGTTCCCTGATGTTGCCATTTATATTCACAAAGTAATAAATGTTAAGGTTAACGTTGCGGTCTAGCCGCAGCTGGAAAAAGTCGATAAGACTTTTAGTGCCTTAGACAATTGTCTCATTTTGTGTTCACGTGATTAACTCACAATGGAGGACATATATTTTTTTTTTATTGTACAATAAGGGTTTGTGATAGAAAAGGACAGAATGGGAGCAATAAAAGGTATACCGGATCAGCGGTAGCGGTAGGTGAACGTAAATGAAGTTATATGTTTGAAGAAGTTTTTGTACATGAAAAGTCTGGTTTTGCACATTGAGAGAAAAATTAAAGTGAATTAAATGTAGTTCTCGTGTATGTGTTCATGAATGCATAGTTGAGGTTCATTAGACAATGAACAATTGTGATTATATACCTACAAAATACACAAATGATCAAGCATTGACCAGAGATTCTACTTGCAAAAGTGAAAATGCACAGTAAGTTATTTGGATGAGGAGACATAATTGGCAAAATCTCTTATTTTACTACTTGCACTTTACTATTTTATCTCCACATTATAAAGATCACCTCAATCTCGTAGCTCTGCAATGAGATTAAAGGCCTTCATCATTCATACGTATCGCAACCATAATGTCAAACCCTGAGGAAAACTACTTGACCATTTGTTTTGTATGCCTTTAAAGCTCTTTAATTTTCCAAGACACCTTATGAATAAATTAGTGGTATGTAGGTGTTGCTGAATCAAAGCTGTTTTTCCTTTTTAGTGTGCATAAAGCACAGCATAGTGAAGCATTCTGTGTGGGGAACACAAGCTGGCAAAGCATGATTAATCATTGTCAGGGATGTCTCTGACTGTGAATTAAATATGAAGCACGAGTTGGATGAAGAGCACAAATGGAAGAATACACAGTTGCGTGACTCCATTCCTGAGCATTCAAGCTGCAAGCAGGTAAAAAGAATCTTGTTACGGTTTGATGCTCGTACTAAGAGGGGAAATATATCCAATATGTCAAAACATTCATCTGTCATTCTGGATGACTAGCTCCTTTAGCTGACTCAGTTGTACTTAAAACTATCAAGTATTTATTCCTATTTGCTTTTAAACCATGCATTCACTTCCAACACTGCGTCTCTAATTTTTTAGGGTCGCAGGGTGCTGGAGCCTATCCTAACAAACAACAACCACTAGGTGGACACCCTGAATTAGTGGCCAGCCAATCACAGGGCACGAAAGGGACACCCAGTGACGCTTACACTCATACTTAGGGGCAATTTAGGGGGCTTAACCCGCCTATGTTGTATGTTTTTTGTGATGTGGGAGGAAAATAGAGTACCAGGAGAAAACCCACTGACTTTTTCAGTATGCAATACACAACATAATGGCAAGATTAAAGGTAGTTTTTCACATTCCAGCACAATTGAACACAGTTACAGTTGTAGCCTATGCATCTGTCAGACATCAACATTGTTTTGCATTGTGAAGCTACAAAATCAATGGCATGACAGCCCTCTTGTGGTAATTCTTCATTATGAATCGTTTAATGATTTTACTTGTACAAAAGAGTTAAAGTATGGACCTTTCAACCATGTGTTGACAAACTTTTCCAAAAGAGGGGGCATTCATTCCTTTTCTACATAATGAAAGCAACTTCTCAGCTCGTAAAGAGTGATCTCTCTTAATATATTTACATCATGAAAGCGCTCTGAAGGTTTCCTTACTAAACACTATGATCAATAAACACTACCTTGCTTTATTTGAGAGCCAAGTCCCATGAAATCTTATTCTGCTTCATAAAAGATTTCCTTTTGAGTTGAACAACGGAACATTAATAACCTTCCTTGTTTTCAGGCATTTCGAAATAAAGATGTCTTTTTTAGAGCCAGACAAGCAACAACAGAAAATGAAAAACATAAATTCCAGACAAAATTTATGAAAAGCAGTGGTTATTTGTCCTTGCATAGGTTAATACGAATAAAATATACCATTCATTTAACTTTCTCAACACACGTTTACATGCAGATCTTATAATATAATGTATATCTTAAAATGCAAGCCTTGCCTTTCCTTATTTATTTTGAAGAAGGGAATTGTTATTACTTTGGGTTTTATACTGCGTTGGGGATGAAACTACAAGACCCTCATTGCTACTTACTTTCAGAAATAGTAGTGCAGAGGGTTGCAAATTAACCAGTAATATATGAATAAGGAGATAATTCCTACCTTGACTTATTACGACCACAACAAGATTGCCCTCCATCGATAAGGGTTTGAAGAGGTGGCTCGGGCATCCTACGACCATCCCTGGTAGGTCATTTAGGGACATCCCATCAGAAAAACCTGGAGACAGATCGGGTTATAATAGTGAGATTAGATAGTTTGAGAATTCCTCGGGGTCTCTTAGGAAAGATAGAGGAAATGGCCATGGTGGGCTATGTTATTTCCATAAACTGCTGCAATTGGATGTTACAACTAATTCTCTCTAGCTGAGAAGACTCAATCAAAAGATACTGTTAATTGGCATCATGGGATGAGTTTTTTTGGTATTGTTGTATTTTTTAATGCTTTAGGTAGCTGTGATTTTTTTAAATTAATGTTTCTTAGCTCTTCCCTCTTCCTGTAACAACCATTATGTAGTTGAATGTCACAAATAGCAATAATAAAAAAGAAACTTTGTCTAAGTTTCATACTTTATAATGGCAGGATCTATAAAAGTAGTCTGTTGCCAAACTTAATCAGGTCAAGTCTGGTATAAACTGTATCCGCTGTTGTGAATGTTCTGTATTTTTCAAAATATACAGTCGTACATATAATCTATGTTAAATGAATTATTTTTTATCCAACTTCTTTTATTATAATCTTACTGACATGGCAGTGCTCATAAATGTGCTCCATATACGCAGGATAAAACCATTTAACCATTGACTTTGAATGCAATACGAAGTATAATATCAATAATATTACGTTTTGACAGGTATACAAAACATGAATGTAAGAATCTCTTCCGGACGCACGAAGGCGCCGTTTACTCGTTATTTGCATCGGTCAATAATCTAAATTTGTTTTCCACCCTGGTAGAATAAGTGTACTTTAATCGCTTTTTCATCTGTTATCGCTATCATTTGTGGGAGGGGGAGGAGGGGGTCCTCGGTGCGTGTGTCCCGTCAGGGCGTACAACGCGCTACACACGCACCTACTTGAAAATGAAAGGCGCCCACAAGTCATCTGCTTTGAGAGCTATGAACACAAGTGCAGCCTTTATATAGATAGCAGAAAAAGCCAACACGAGACTCTGGCTTGGTGCGCACGAGTCAGCCTCCCAACCTTCCATTAAGCACCGAATGGCCCTTCTGCGCAGGTCCTCTTGGTAGGACTCCCTGGGACTTACGACCACCGGGGGGTGGGGGGGACCATTTGGACAAAAATCTACCACTTTGCCATGAATGGAGGAGCCAAGTCCCCATAACTCCATTTTTGCACTCGCGCTATGAGCGTGTTTTTGGGATTTCGGACCATGAGGAAGTTCCAGACTCCCTCAGGTTGAGGATAGCCCTTTAGTTTTGTTTTCCTGTGGGGAAGAGGGGGGCAACACTTCCACCATGATCGCCGTGCCCTGAGGGGAGATGGATTTAGAGGAAAGAAAGGTAAATGGCTCGTCTTGTTTGTCCCGGAATGAGAGCGGCATCGGACTGAACGCCTCGGCCGGACGGTCCACTGCGCTGGCCAGCGTGCTGATCTTTACCATTGTGGTTGACATCCTGGGGAATGTGCTCGCCATCCTGTCTGTCTACAGGAATAAGAAGCTAAGGAATGCAGGTGAGGGAGCACCTACAACCTTTATGTCGTGGCTTTTTTTTTTTTTGGAGAATTATCTTGTCCCCTCAACATATAAAAATAAATGTTTCTATCTAAGTACCAAAAATGATTTTTTTTCTCACTACAACGGGGGTGTGGTATCGGTCAATATATTATATATTTATATATTGATATATATTTTATACAAATATAAATATAAATGAATCAAAATATAAAATTGGGGCGGTACACAGGTATGGGCCTCGCAGTTCTGGGCTCGAGGGTTCGATCCGCACTGTGTTGTGGAGTTTGCACATTCTTTCTAGGTTTGAGTTGGATTTTTTTCTGGATACATCAGTTTCCTCCCACACTCCAAAACATGCAGGGTAGGCTGGTTGAACACTTAAAATTGCCTCAAGGTATGAGTGTGAGTGTGAATGGTTGTCCATTTCCATGTGCCTTCCAATTGGTGTTGCAACTCTTGTGAGGATAAGTGGTTAAGAAAATGAATATACGTATAAAATGGGGCTGTAAATATATAAAACTAGAATATATTAAGATTATTACCATATTGCATTTGTGACAGGATTATATAGTATTCATTCATTTTCATGGCAATGGGCAGTAAGTGGGCGACACACAAAATTGGTTTTCAGCCAATCGCAGGGCACACTGAGAGCAACACTCCATTTACGCTCACATTCAGACCTCGGGACCATTTAGAGTGTTCAATATGCCGACCATGCATATTTTTGGGATGTGGGAGGAAACCAGAGTGGCCGCAAAGCCGAAACGGGGGACTGAACGAACCCTTGATTTTACGACTGTGAGGTGGACATACTAACCACTAGATCACCTACCGTTACTACGTTGGATTTGCCATCTGATCTATCTAATATTAAAAAAAGCAACTCCACTAACCGTTTCGTTTGCACATTTGCACCTGTTCAGTGTTTGTTTTTCATTTAGTAAACCTATTTAAAGTTACTTGCATATTTTTTTCATGACATCTTTTGCTATGTAGACTTCTGATCCAACAGTCTGGACAAATAGCTATTCATGCTCTAGTTTATTTTTACTATCTGACAAATTGCATGGAAGTCCTTCTTTAATTGTGTCACAGACCAACAGATAAATACAGGGCTGTTTGAAAAATGCAGCTGTTTACCTCCCAACGTCAGCTCCCAGAGTAGCTTGAGAAATTACATAATCCATGAAGGACTTGATTTAGCCTTTGAGGTATTACGGATTCGAATCCCAATGTGGACTGCAATATGAACTTTGGGATTGCTTATTACAGTGATGATAGTTTACATGTACTAGATTTGGAAGGAAGCACAATATTACAATGGGGAATCCATTGTTTTTTTTGTTTTAACTTGTTTTTCACTCATTTTAAGGATGGAATCCAAAAGAAATCTATTTTTTTTTTTTGATTCTATACAGTTTTCAACTATAGAATTTTGGTCATCTTTAAAAAATACAATGCAAAACTTTGCAACCCTGAAATCTGAGATGGATTCCACGCCCCAATATTTGGTAAAAAAGGCCACCATACCTGAAACATTAAATGAATTAATGATAACAAACAAAAATCTGTTATATTTTGAAGGAGATAATGTATTATATTAGAGGCAATTTGGGTAATAAAGTAGAAAATATACATAAAGTGTAAACAGCTGAGATGATTCCAACAGTAATTAATGCTGTCAATATGAGTTAAACGGCTTACATTTTATTTTCATTTAGTACTAAAAAACGCTTGAAGTTTCCAGCTCAGTTGCACTTAAACTCTTATTTAAAAACTAAATGCATCAGTTAGAAGTCACAGGCAATCCTATGGTTGACAGGCTGTTATCTAAAGTGAGTCGCTCTAGGTGTGATGGAGTTTCCACAGCCTTGCCTGTCTTCTCTCACATCTCTCCATAAATAATAACACCCCCATTCCTCCATTTGGCCTTATCCTTGGTTCTCCGTCCCTGATAAATCACACCCCTCCATGTATAAGAAAAAGTAGTGTCTCACAAACTGCCAAGGTGAGCGACTATGACATCATCACACACAACATCATATCATGTTGTCATACACTTGAAGGCTCTCAGGAGCATTGTGCAGTTAAACAAGATGTTTGTTATAGTTACTTCAGTTCTATGTTTCTTACCTCGGAGGATATACTGTCCTATTAATGCCCTTTCAGTTGGCTACTAACTCCTGTCACTGTGGCTTTTAGGTTATTAGTTGTGGGCTCTGCTAAGACATGCTCAGGGATTGAAACAAATTTATGTTTTATTACCATTGGCTGGCATAAAAAAAAAAAATACATGGATCCAATGGTGTGATTTATTATGCAGAACCAAACATAGAACAGGGTAGAGAAGTTCGAATCATTTTTATTAATCCATATGTATAGTGTCATTTACCCTGATTTCCTGTTCTTGGAGTGTAGCATTAAATGTATCGGAAACAGTAAATTGTAAAGTGACCACCCACCAATAAATTTGGGAAAATGGAGAGGCTGTATTCCAATTCCGCCTTTGTTTCAAAATTCAAGGACTATAGCTTGTTTACCGATGATATCCTGACACAACTTAACAAATCCCCAAATCTTCATTTAAAGCAACATTCATTTTTCGTACTGCTTATTCTCAACAGGCACAGAAGGGGTGCTGGAGACTATCCCTGCCAACTACAGGATTGCCTTGTTGTGAATTTATTTGCAAATTTTCAATTATTATACATGAGAAATGTTCAATTCAGTTTTTTTTTCTTCAATATTTTAAACAGGATTTTTTTCCGCTGGGTTGCTCATAATAAAGATGTTGTCTTTGCCTTGAAAGTTAACTACATATTTTGTTGCTGCGACTAATCTTTGCCAGGCAGTAGACTTTACCACTTCAGGCAAAGTATTTGGGTGGTTGCCTTTAACACTATCAGGACATTTGAGTTTTTATTCACAGTTGGAAGGCAGGGTTATTTTCAACTCATAAATTCCTGAGGTAGCTTCACATGGCAAGGCAAGTTTTATTAAATAAATCAAACTCAAACGAATATTGTCATTTTGACTGAAATTCCCCTGATTTGTATTAATGGGATTGCCACATTTTGTAAATCTCCATCTCTGATTGATACGCTGTTGCATTCAATGGTGACAAGCCTCATTTATCTCGAACAGTGTCGCTGTCCAATGAAAATGCTTAAGTTCAAATTATATGATATTTAGTTCTCACCTAAAATATGCCAAAAAAAACCTTGTTTTGTGTTTTGCCTGGATAGAAAATAGGACATGAATGTTAAAATGTGTGTTTTTCATTGGAAAGCAATGATAACATCTAAATCACTAGGTTTTAACTAGTTGGCTGCCATTCACGACATAAATGCATGCTGCCTGACCTCCCAGTCTAAAAGGATTGGACGTCTAACATCGACAAAGGCACTAAAATATTAGCATTGACAGTCAGTCTGGTCAGAATTAAATGAAATGGACACTTATCAGTGGCAATGGGTTAAATACATTGAAATATGAAGAAAAAAACTTTAGAATGTTATTCACACTCACATTTACATCAGTGAACAATTTAGTATTCAATCAATGAAGCCCCAGTACTTGAAATATATTCAGGCTGGCAGAAGGGGGGAAAAAAGCCACAAATTCCAACCAATATTACTGTTACATGTCAATATAGTGGCACATATTTATGCTTTGGAGTTGTGTACTACTGAAAAGGCAAGTGAAGGTTGTAAAGTGTAGTGAGAAAGCCAATGTCCAAAAGTCGGCGGTCGCACAACGATGCTAATGAGCACGAGAGCGAGGTGGGGGTATGTCAGGTCAGAGAGTGCTTGGAATAATGAGCTTCTACATTTTCAAATCCATTACATAACGAGATGTGTTCCTGTCTTCACGTGCCAAAAGCGAGTTGGCAAAGAATCTCGCACCAAGGGCAACAATTTGCTGATCGATTTTGCAAAAAATATACAGTTGGCTGATCTCAGACAAGAGAGTGAGGGTGAAAAGCCCCGTTGAAAACTCTTGCAGGCATGTGGGTGAGCAATGGCTAGCGTTCCTTGCACATACCACTGCTCTACACCAAGTAGAGCAGCTGTATGTTTTTTTTTCTCAATATTCTCATTCTCGCTTCTCTCTTTAAATGAATATAGAGAAGGATGAATGAATCAGTCTAACAATTAGTTGAGGGTGATGCCAAACTTAGGCCCAAAGTTAGCAGGAGCATCTAGAACTCAATGACCTTGACGAGGATAATGACATGTGCAACGTCATAATGACGGTGTTGAAAATGAAGGAATGAAAAGATAACATGAATCCATCAACAAGGACAATTCAGATCCAATCTAGAATCGTTCTTTTTCCTTCTCTGACATGAATGCAATTTTTACTGCTGGCAGTGCCTTTAACAATCTCTTCTCTCTTCCTAAGAATCTATTTATAGCATCCGCTTTCTCATATGAATCTTTAAGTGTATGGAGTTCTTTAAAGGATAGCAAAGTCCCAGAACAAAACTGTACACGTTTGCTTTAGTACTTTGCTCATCTCCTTTTCGGAAAGGACTTCTTTTGAGAGAAGGGGGAGAGTAACATTCATAGCAGTGGTACTAAATTGAAAATGGCTTAAGTGTTGCCACCTCATTAATATGGAATGGAACGTTAAGTGTGTTAGTGTGTTTATAATTATAGTAATTATAGTGTTCATGATGACATGGGACAAAGTGTTGGAAGTATATCTAAACTGGATTTAATTGTAGAAGTGTAGGATAGTTTGTTGTTGAAGTGTTGGTGTACCATTTGAAGGCACCTTGTCCACTGAAAGTAAATTGTTCTGCCAACAGATTATATTTATTGCAGTAAGAGATGCTATTTTTCTTTCTTTCTAGTGTGTGATTTAGTATGTGTGATTTTTTTCCCTCTTTTTTTATAATCACTAATCAGTGCAATGAACATAGCCTTGAGGGAACATTCTTTTAGCTTGGTTATTTATCTATTTATTTTATTTTGCTTGCGGTAGTGAGAGCTGCGATAAGGATAAGTATGACATACAGGTACAATTTATAGTATAAAAAAATACACAATAATAACCAAAGTACTACTGAAGTTGCTCAAAGGTGAACTCAACCATAATTCGGGTATTCTGGAACAATATTTTGAGTACTGTAACTGTATTTTCAGTCTAATAAATGTTACTATTGTACACTACATTCTGATTGGAAATGTAAGAGGACCGTAAAAGTGAATGTTCCTGGTGGGCACAGCAAAATGGGTGTTAACATTAGTTCTCCAGTGGGATTAAACAAACTAAAAATACAGTGACAAAAATGCTCATAGGGTAGAGCGGGCAGATGTCGGAAAGAATGACTTGGGCGTGAAGGTCCATGACAGGCGCTCTGTTTTTTGTAAATTTGACGAGGGACCTTTTCTACGTCATCTAATACAATTCATTTGCTGATGACAATATATAAAACCAAATCAAAAAAGAAATATTACTATATTGGCTTCCCAGAGGGCTTGGAGTATTTAATTGAGTCAAACCAGGCAGGGCATTTTAAATTGACAGGATGACTTCTGGATGAATATCACTTAGGATGCCACCTTAAAGATGCCACGATTGCTGGGCAGATGAATCGTATCGATATTTTATTTATTTGTACTACGGGAAGCAGGCAAGGAGTAAAAAATAATCAGATTAGATACCACAATAAAAGATAAGGACAATCAAATTAAACTGCATTCTCTTTCTATATGTACAAGTACAAGGGTGGATAATAATGACATAAATGTAGTTTTCACTACTTCAGGAACTTAGTTCTTTATAAAACAATGTTTCTAATCAAGGTTTTACATTATTTGGATGTAGACTAAAAGAATACCAAGGAAATACTTTTAAAGACAGGTAGGGAAGCCTGCTGAGAGTCAGTGGAGGTTTGGATTCATCTGCAACCATGCGAGTTATCCCTCAATAGCTTTTGTAATCCCCCCTCGGTGTGAATAGTTTTTGTTGTCTGTCTTTCGGCTATTTTGTGTAAATGACACAATGTTTCATAAATACTGCATGCCAACATATGGAATCTATTTTTATGCCTGTTTGCAAGCTTGCAGGGTTGAAAGGAAAGAATGAGTCATGTTATATTTTTGATGGCGCTGAAGCCCTTTTTCTGCAATGCTGACAAATGTATCATGCAGAACTAGGGCTGTTATATTTTATATGCATATATGACAAATAACTGAGGAAAGATAAGAATACAAATTAAGGAGAACTGCCAAAATTTATGTTAAAAAAACGAGACAGGCTAAACACTTGTTACTAATTGCACTACAACAGATGGATAGGAAGCACACAAGGGAGAATAAAATTCTAGAAAAACTCTACTTATTACCTTTTGTTTTGAATTATTCTGGCATTTAATTAGAAAAAATATACAATCAACCCCATCATAGAAATCAATAGTTGAGAACATGTATTTATATATACTATGTTATATATTTATGCTTTGTTATAATGGCACAAACTACTTGGTTCAGAGTTTATTATATTCTGTACTTGACAGTCAATACAGATTAGTTGATAATAGAGTATTTTAGAGTAGTCAGATTTGGAAATAAGATGAACAACAGAAATGTCTTTGGTTATGAAGGAGTAGAAAGGGGAAGAATAAAGATTGTGGATAATGTCACATTTTATGTTAAATAGATGTACAGTATAAACTACAACCATGTTTGACATATTGCATCAACTCAAGACAGATATCACTCTTTAAAAGTATCCATAGTTTATGTATTTATATATCCCTTAATGGACCTTGTTTTATCTGTATAACTACAGACAAAATTTGAGGCTAGTCTATCACAATCAGGTGCTGTGACAATGGCAGACACAGTATTTATTTTTATTGGCCATTGTTAACCTGACAGTGAAGATGATGACATTGGTGTTCGCAGGTTGAATTAGTAATGTCGTTTTTTAGAGGAACAGTGTTGGAATCGATGTAGTAATAAACTGATGCTATTCTCCCAGCTGTGCTTTAGGACTTACCTCATTCTCTTGACAATAAGGGAGAGAAGCGGTTGAGCCAGTTAGAAATTAGGCAGTTGGCCAGCCCACCCGGACAGTGCAGACGCCAACACTGGTTTTCAGGATGTCAGGCAGAATTCAGACGCCTGCACAATGACAAATGCACACAGCGAGCTGAGCGTTACAAACACAAACTGACAGGTTTACCCAGGGAGGTGACTCAAGATGGAAGAACAAATCCATTTATTTTTATTTTAACAAGGTTGGGCTAAGTGCTGTTTTTCGGACACTCCTTCAATTCCCAAAGAATGCCCACCCATGGGAAAATTCTATCAGTAAAAACAAGAAGTTTTAAAAGAGACATCTGTTTTCATTACATTTTTATCAAGGACACATGGAGTACAACGGAACCATCTTTTTTTTATATTAGATACTCTATAACAAGGGTTCGTTTCCAGGTCGGTCCTAACTCTACGGAGTTTACATGTTCTCCCTAGGCTTGCGTGGGTTTTCTCTGGGTACTCCAGTTTCCTCCCACATCCCCAAAACATGCAGGGTAGGCTGGTTGGACAATCTAAATTACCACTAGCTATGAGTGTGACCGTCAATGCTTGTCCGTCATGTGCCCTGTGACTGACTAGCCACCAAATCAGGGTATCCTATGCTTGGTGCCCATAGTTATTTGGGATTGGCTCCAGCACACCTCATGACCTCACGGAGAATAAGCGGTTCAGAAAATAATTGAATGAAAATGATATTTTCTTCTCTGAAAAAGAAGATGGCTAATGTTTCTGGATGAAATGGATTGTCCATTATATGAACTCCTAGATCTGTAATCTAAAACAACAGTACAATTTGATTTATATTTTATCTTCCTGGCCCAGTAACAGCTGCACTATAACAATGTCAGACGTCATTTTCTATGATTCATGCCCTCTGAGATGATCCAGTGTCACGCAACCGCTTGCTATATGACCTGAGGAGGACAGGATAATAGCGCGCACTACAACACTAAAATCCCCATCCCGGTATTTGTGTCTGGATGTTTCTCTTTCTCTGCAATTTTTACCAAAATATCGTAGAAATGAGCAAACAAAACATTTAGATTAAGATGGGCTTAATCACCAATTATTGATCTAAACAGATGTGTGCTGGACTTAGAAATAGAAAGCACATAAACATTATAATGGCAGACAAAAAGATGTCTTAATCAACAATGACTCATTATTTTATAACAAGACAGCACCAGAGTGAACTGAGATGATACGACAATTAAGACTCCTTAATATGGTAAATAATGCGGTGACATTTCAACAAACAGCCAGTCACACCCATAATTAGCTTCACTTGTGTGTTTTTGGAATGTGGGAAGATGCCAGAGTCCATTTATACACTCTCATTAGCACAAAATGAACATGTACTGTATATTATGCGCAGGAATGTGAGAAATAGGATTGAAACTCTTTCGGAGAACAGTGAACTAGATACTATGTAAACAGCATATGACCCAAGGGCAACCGATTGCTTAGCATATAACAACTAAATTCCACATGGGCAGCTGAATTTATGTGAAATAACTATCTCTTACAATACATAACACACTTTTCGTATCATATTAAAGCAGTCTATCGCAAAGAAAAGGCGCTTTCATTGAGATTTTTTTTATGATCATAACGAAAATAATGTGGTCTTATAACTGCCATGTCTCTACTCCATCAAATTTAGACAATATAAAGAAATACCCTGTGAGGGTCATATTTTTAATGACAAACTCCTATTTTGCTTCTTTTCAAACAATTTGATCTTTCCTAGGCGGGCCTGGAAGTTTTGATTCATCTCCAGTAGCCGGTGAACACAATAAAAGGACCAGGCATTTTAAAAAAAAGAATAAAACTTAACGATAACAAATAATTGTCAGCAAAGTGTTGCGTCAAGTAACATAGGAGCAGCGAAGCAGTCAAGGGAAGTGGACATGGAGTGCTATGAAAATATTTGAATACTTGAGGCAGGATTCTTTAGAAATGACAAGGACTTAGAAATCAGATCACAAAACCGAAACAAGAACTACAGACCATGGCGTGGTAACTTGGCATGGAGTAAACAAGGCAGACGATCCAACGATGACTCGCAAAAACACGGGGTTTAAATGAACAGACAAAGGTTCATTACAAAGTGTACAAAACTGATCACATGAGGGAAGGGACTGCATAAAGGACACAAACTCCAACTAACCCTAACAATAATCAGGCCAGTGCTTTGTTCAAAGTTGGGTATACAGAAAGAGTGTTCAAGGATGTCTAGAAGTTGATGTATAATGTAGTATTTTGGCTAGTGTAAAGAAACCTTGTGATGGGCCAGGCGTAACCTGATTTTAAAAAAGAATAACAAATTATTTGTTAAGAAAGAAAAACAGTATAAACAAGATAATCAGTCAAGGTGACACTTAAAGTTTTAAGATTCATCCCCAGGCGACCATGATTGTCGAGAATATGTTCAGGAGTTAACGGTAGAAGAAAAATCAAAGACTTGTAGCCCGAATTGAAGAAACATGCTTCAGAAACAGAGCTTTATGAGAATCCATAAAAATGGCACTTGTTAGGAGGATTAATCCTCAGGCAATCCAAACTGTTTTCGTACATACACAGTTTTTGTTGTCTGAAATGAAAATCCACCTCTGAGTCCAGAGTTTAGCAAAATTATTTGATAAAACAAAACCCAAAGGGCATAATAGACTCACTTGTATAAAAATAAGTCCATTCTTCCAAAGTCATTGAAGGAAGTTTTGTGTTGTCTGCAGGGGATATTCTTTTCGTTTTTTTTTTTTTTTTAAAGTTTTTTTATCAAGCTTCCTTTGCTTTTTTTTTAGGAAACATCTTTGTGGTGAGTCTGTCGGTTGCAGACCTGGTGGTTGCACTGTACCCTTACCCTCTGGTTCTGATGGCCATCTTCTATGACGATTGGACCATGGGGGACCTACACTGCCAGGCGAGTGGCTTCGTCATGGGCATTAGCGTCATCGGCTCTATCTTCAACATCACAGCTATCGCCATCAACCGCTACTGCTACATCTGCCACAGCCTGCAATATGACCGTGTCTTCAGCCTGAGGAACACCTGTTGCTACCTCGGCCTGACCTGGGTTTTCACCGCCATTGCCACGGTGCCCAACTTTTTTGTGGGCTCGCTGCAGTATGATCCTCGTATCTACTCCTGCACTTTTGCCCAAACCGTGAGCTCGTACTATACAATTTCAGTGGTGGTCATCCACTTCTTGATCCCACTGCTAGTGGTGTCTTACTGCTATTTTAGGATATGGGTGCGGGTGATCCAAGTGAAGCACCGTGTCAAACCAGAGCAAAGGGCAAAGCTAAAACCAAGTGATGTTAGGAATTTCCTGACTATGTTTATGGTTTTTGTTTTATTTGCCGTTTGCTGGGCACCGTTGAATTTCATAGGCTTGGCAGTGGCAATTAATCCAGCTAGAGTAGCGCCAAACATACCCCAATGGCTCTTTGTTACTAGCTACTTCATGGCATACTTCAACAGCTGCCTCAATGCCATCATCTACGGACTACTCAACCAGAACTTTCGAAAAGAATACAAGACAATTCTCCTTGCTCTGTGCATCCCACGTTTACTCCTGGTGGAAACATCAAGATGTGCCACAGAGGGACTCAAGAGTAAACCCTCAGCTGCTGTAACAAACAATAATGTAGCAGAGATTAATGTGTAGCGAAAATGTCCTGGAGAAAATCAGGAATGTTGTGTTCATCCAGTGCCTTTGGACATGTTGTGTATTATTTGCACATATTTTCCTTTTAAATAGTACTTATCGTGTATACATTGTTACAACAGTGATGTATTGAATACCAACTTATGTGAACCAGTACTTTACCGATAACATATTTATATTGCCAATTTTAAAGGCCTCAGTCCATCATTTATTTTCAGTCGTATCAGGCACTGTCACTTCTAGATCGGTGAATTGAAATAGACATACAACAGCAGTCTAGTTCCTTTTGCTAATAAAAAGAAGAAGAAAAAAAAAGAAAAAAAGACATCAGCTGTTACGGCAAAACGCCCAAAGTCTGGAATACAATAAGTCCGTGTTTGTTTGGTTTTTCAAGCCCAGCCCTACTTGTCCACATCACGTGTGTGTCTTGCTCACTGCATCTTTCAAACAGATCCATTTTGACCATGTCAATAAAAAATCAAAAAAAAAAAACAGATTCATTTTCTATTGCACTGTTTTGATCTTTCGATGCCGCATTAGTGCTGAATAAGGGGTGCTTTTTTTACATGTAATCCTTTGTCCATCAAACGTGCGTTTCAAATTGAAGCCTTTTCATTCAACAAGATCAGATTGCTAGGATTATGCATTTATTTGGAATACAGTGGGCAAAAATATTAAAATCTGGATATACTAAATGTAACATTGCAGTAATACTTTGTAATATATGCATTAAAATGTTCAATAGAGTCTCTTTTACACTGAAAAGGCAGACTTTATTAATAATATATCTTGGGAATGTTGTAACTCTGATACATTGAAAAGGCATGTCTTGTTATAAAGAAGTGTAATTCTTAAATGTTGTACTTTGATTGTAACACTGTTTTTTGAACCGTTGAAAATGAAATTCCTCAGGGTGTTGCCTCAAACACATTAAACAAAGAAATGCGCAAATACAAAGACAAAGCATATATTCATGTGTTTTTTTTTTTTAAGTCAAGCACAGAGGGATGATATACATCAGAGAGTCATTAGTGTGAATGCATGATAGTAATGTCAAACTCCCTAACATCTTCAACTGTGGCTCAGCTCACAAAAAAAGGTGTCTTTATATCCCATATTACATAAATCACTCATTTCCATCAGATATAGTTTCAGATCTTTCACCACAAACCTTGGATGAGCTGTGCAAGTGAGCTCCGAGGATAAATACTGATGTGAGTCAAACAGTTTTTTGTGCTGGCCACTGTAGTCATATTGGAGAGCAAAATAACCTTAAATTGCATTTATAAACTCACAAATAAATGTCAGTGATGTGGAAACAAAAGATTCGACACACCAGTTGAAGGTCAGCCACAGATGAGTGACTAACGCAGTTCCTGGGAGGCCAATGGCCTCATGTGTCCACGTTAACAAGTCACAGACAAATGGCAAAGGTCACACTTTACTCGTCTTGTCCGCCGTATACATTGACACATAACTACAGCTTCCCGCTTAACACAAAGTGTCTAAAAATGAAAGAATTAATTTTGTTTTGTTGAGATCATATTTGAAAACAAATTATCCCATGTAAATTATGGTGTCATTTGTCAAGCAGAAAATTACATCACAAGGTGTTTAAAATGTGGTGTGAACAATTTAGGATCACTTTTTTGTACATTTACACATTTTGCAATCATAATATTTATATGTAAATAATAATGTTAGACTTAAATGTTCAAATCGGGAGCTTAATAATTTAATTTGAATCTTAAATATAAATAGCAAATATAAATATTGTTATTATCAAAATGATCCAACGTCTAAAAGCTGAATAAGTAGGTTTTATTCATGATCTAACAACGTAAACACAACCTAACCTCCTCCAATTTTTATTTATTTATTACTTCCGGTCAATAGTCATTTGGATTAGGATTTTATCTGTATATTTTGTAGCACCCTTTCAAGATTTTGATCTATGATTTACAATTTAGGATAAATAATTTACAGTTTCCTACAGTAATTGGACAGAACTAAATCAAACTAGTGTTAAATCTCAAAAATGCTACATAATGCAAACTGAATTTAAGATTATTTTGAGGGCTAAATACCATGACAATTCTAACATGTGCTGCAGACCAATAAAAACCATGTAGAAGCCCATAGGTGGCCTCAGGCCATAGTTTCAACACCCATGTTGTAATCTATATTTATTGTTGGCCTTAAGGGCGACACAGATTTTTTTTTTAACCAGAACAAAAATAAGTCACATGAAAGACACTCATGTGATATCTTCCAAGTAAAGAGAATGAAAGAAAGATAATAAGAATATTGAACATTTCATCATGAAAACCTTCCATTTTCAAAAGCACATGTTCTCCTGAGGATCACAAGACATTTGTACACTTATGGCTTGTCAATCTCAGACCACACATTAACATATAAGTCACACATTGCCGCTTATGGAAAGTTTAGAACTTACTTCAGATGGATGCAGTCTTCTAAGGTCTTCATTGGGATTGAGCTCACTGCACCACTGAACAAGATAAACAGAATAGAAAAATGATTTTAGTTTACGGATAATAACATTTTATTCCTGATAGACTGCCAAAAACATTGCTGGCATTGTGTTAACTTTGTGAGTGTTTTTTTATCCATGAATCTAACTGTCTAACATTTGAAAGCATTGCATGTCCTTGATAAACTCTTACTTCATTTCTTAAAGGCTTTCAAAATGTTCATGGTTGTCAATGACGTACCCTCTCAAGATAAATTTGATTCCATGAATGCTCTCATAGGCTCTACATCAATTTAACATCATTCAACAGTTTATGATAAAAACTCTTGTGTAAAAGTTGTTTTCAAGGATGATGCGAGTAACCAGACTAAATAAACAAAGGTATGCAGGAGCAAAAGTTAACGCAATCACCGGGAAATGAAAAGGCAATGAAGCACTCTGCAGGCATTTCTAGAGCTCTTGCACATCATTGCATTTTACAGCGGTAGACATTGCCGCGTCTGCAGTCGCCAAATGGATTTGTGCATTGGATTTAGTGCCTTAGTCTTTTCATGCATATAATACGCTCCTACATGTCTCATTGGGCTTGGGGTCACAATCGTATCGGGTGGTCTTAGGTGTCACGGGTCCAAAGAAGCGAATGCAGGAAATATGGATGAAGAACATTGTAAGTGTTTTGACTTGTTTTGAATGGGATTCCTATTGATCTGTGGGGAATTTGGGTGAAGTGGTTCAAATAACTAAATGAAGTTTTCCCATGCTGTTTGTTAAAATTGGTACAGAAATGTCACATTTAATTGTTAATGTTGGCAGAAAACCAACAAAAACTGTACAATGATACAATCTCAGACATGTCAATCAATGGACAAATAAGAGGACAAAAATATGCTAGTTTGGAATCTGGGAAAATTTTGATTTAAATGCAATGGTATTATAAGTAAATATACAGCTATTCATCCATTTTCAATAAAGCTAATCGTCTAAATCCCCTTTGTACTTCTATTACAAAGACAAGCATTTACTACCAGCCATTTTCTGAACTGTCAATTCCATATTATGAGATTTTTTTAAAAACATTTTGATTGGACACAGAATATTGGATACTTTATTCATCCATAAAAAAAAAAAAAAAACAATTGTGTTATTATGCTATGAACAGAGCTGTTAACTTCAGTTTTTCCTGCACATTATATTGAGAAAATACAGTATTCCAATGGTCATCAAACTGGGGATGAAGTGCATATTTATGTATATAGTTAAGACTTTAGTGCTACTCTACTGAGTACTGTTGCATTAAAAATGAAGCTATTCTAGTCCGTATTGTTCCATTCCTCAAGGATTATTTCAGAATATCAAAGCATGAGCCCAAATGTTTTTGACTGACGTTTAAAACAAGTGAACAAATGTCAGGCTGGTACAACTTTCTATGATCTCACAGGGCTTCACAAACAAAGTTTTAATTTAGAAGTGTGTGCACAGCTGCAGATCTATTAATAATATGGTATTAATCAGAGGAGACTTTTGAGGCAAACAACAGGTGTAGTGCACAGACCCCCCCCAATCGAATCAAGCGATGGAAAAAAGGAATGCAAAAGGTCATAATGTAGCTGAGTTTTCCATACAGAGAGAAGCATGGGAAATCCTATTTACAAGGTCAAAGGTGACAATGCAAGAGGGGAGGCAACCCATTGTTGAACTTTCAATTCAATACACTTTAATTCCACAGAGAACATGACCTCTTATTAAACTCCTATTTTTGACTTAGTTTTTTTATTATTAAAAATTCCTAATCCTACTATAACGCAAACTGTCATTTGGGGCTGGATTCTGTTGCAGCTGTGCCAAACAAAATGCCACAAAAACATCTACTAAGAAAATATAAGCATGACAATTTCATTTATGCACAATCATTGACTTTAATAAGGAAAAGGAAAAAAATGTTTTCCAATTGCACAAAACAGTTTTTGATTAGATAAGATCTGTAAAGTTTTTAATTTTGTCATTTTCGGCATCTTTATTTTTCTCACCAATAAATTGGCTCAAAGCAGATTATAAAAAAAAAGTGAAACAATCAAATCTCATTTTCTGAACCATTTATTCCTCATTAGGGTCATGGGGGGGGGGGGGGCGGGGGGGGGGGGTGTCTTGGAGCCACTCTTAGATGTCTCTGCACCAGAGGTAGGGAACACCCTTAATTGGCCATGCTTACCATGGATGTTTTTGGAATTTGTGAGGAAACTGTAGTACCCGGAGGAAAACCACACAGGCCCAGGGAAAACATGTAAACTCCACTCAAATGGACATGACCTGGATATGAACCCAGGACCCTCTGAGGCCTAACCACTCGGGTCACCAGGCAAGTAAAATAATGTACTCATGAATTGCTTGCCGTTTTTGTGACTTGTAACTCGTGTTCCCCCTTTTTTTTTCTTTTCTTTTTTTAATCAGAAATGTTTTTTGAGGACCTGGCTGAGAGGCGGACTACCGAAGAAGCCAACTGGAGCAGAAAGTGCAGATCCACCAGGGAGACCAAAAGACCGCAGTCTTAACATGTCGATATTAAAGTGCAGCCATATTGAAAGTTTTGTTGTTGTAGCCGACAGTCATTGTATCAAGTATGAGTCATTTTATTATGACATGTTTCATGAATCTGTATATTTTAATCCCGAAATAGATGGAGGTCACATGACTTCATCTAATGCAGTCCACTGTACGGCATATTGGTGAGTGGATAACTATATCTAGAATTTAACAAGTAATATAAAGGGCTTTAACAAACGTTCAGTTTGTGGCAAATCAAATTTATGTAGTAGATAATCCACTTTCAGAAGGACTGCAGCTTTTTGTATCACAGAAGAGATCAGCCTGACTTTCTAAAAAAAAATGAAATGATTATAGGATAATCAATACATATGTGAAGTTTCTCTTGAAAGCCCTGTCGTCTTTCGACATTAAAAAGTTTATATAAAGGAGATTTCACCTGCTAATTGTCCATCGAGTCTTCACTGCCTGCCATCTTTGTGATTATGTGCCATGCAACCAGGTGTGCATGACCCAATAATGTAAACAAAGATTCTCCCTTATTACAAAAATATTCAATTATGCTAAATCATAATACATTTACATTAAATCATATTTCCACTTTAGATAGACCCTCGACTGTAAAAAAAAAATAAAAATGAATAAATAAAAAGATCGAGACAGCTGTCAAACCAAATCTCGCGATACGTAACTCGTGATCTAATCCTGTCATGTGACGAGTCCTTGACTTTATACGGAAGTAAATCACAACAAGGAAGCCTCATTCGTGCTTCCCTAATTGCTACTTTTCTTTGCAAGATTCTTATCATCTCCTTGTCGAACTTCCAATCAAAAATGGATGGGTCCACCAGCGCCTCGTCGGACATAATGGCCGGACCCCCGCCTCATTTTAGAACGTAAAGAAACGACTCTTACCCCCTCGTGTTTCCAGTAGCTAGCTTGCATTGCGCATCATCAGTGTATTGGTACTACTGTAACTCATTTATAATGGTTGCTAATATCCGCGATGAAGATGCTCATGAAGTAAACAATATCTGACTTTTCTTTATGTGTATCCCTTGCAGGAATGAAGGCTCTTTGGTTTCAGCCCTTAAGACGTTGTTGTTCTTCACAATTTTGATGGTCACCCTCCCGATCGGCTTGTACTTTGCTTCAAAAGCTTATATTTTTGAAGGTGAGAGTTATTTCTGTTTGTCTGTTTTTTTTTCATGGACAGAAAAATATGATAATCTATTTAAATAACAAAAATGTTTTAATTGGTATACAATGCAAAGTTTCCTATTTTAAGTAATAAGTAATGATGGATTGGACGTCTAGTGCCGTCAATGGCAAATAAATAATCTAATATACCATCATAATTATATATTCCTAAAAAGTTCAATTAGATTATTACACTGTAGAATTCTGCATAGTTTGAACAATTTATACTGCACATAGATATAGAAAAACATAGCAAGAAAACAGATTGATGAATTGATTCATTTATCATCAAAAATGCTTTTTTCAGAGATCACATTTCATTGCAAATACCTAAATTTCATCTGCTTTATCCACAGGTTCAATGAAGATGTCCAACTCTGACAGCTACTTCTACGCCGCCATTGTTGCCGTATTGGCTGTGCATGTGGTCTTGGCCTTGTTTGTTTACGTGGCCTGGAATGAAGGCACACCCAAAGGCAAAGGAAAATACGAATAAAGCATAATATTGAAGATGATGCAGGATACTGGAAGGGGTTCCTGAGAACTATGACAAGCTACCCTGCCTAAACCTGTAACACATACCAAGCATATCATGCAGTTTGGAGATCTGGAGTCTGTTGGGCTTCTTCAACATAGTTATAAGGAAGCTGCCAGGTGTGATGGTCCCAAAACACGCTTTTGATTAAAATATGCAGCATTTAAGAATTTGGGAAACATGTTTTTCATTCATCTAAAATCATAAATCTGGCCTGAAACAAAACATCTTCCCTTTGGCTTCGTTTTCTATATCATTTAGCTGTTTCATTTCAAATGGGTGTGTATCGTTCGACTGTGAAATCTTTCACGCATACTTGCCCCATATTTAATTCACTTCAAAGAATGAATAAAAAAGGTATTTTTTTTGCAGAGTTCTTATGTCACAAATGTGTTTTTGTTTTGTGTATAAAGAACAGTATTGTGACACTTTGATCGTTTGTATGGATGCTATTTGGTGATGTAGATCTGTATGAGTTGACATTGTGGAATATTACAGTCAAGTAGAATTTAATGTTTTTATGTTTATTTCATTTTTAGTAGTTTATTGTTTTGGTGATTTTTATTGTTTTAAAAAAATAAAGCACTTTGCTAGATGAATTGCAGTTTGTCTTTAATTCCAAGTTAAATTCATAACAAAATGTTTACCCGCATCAGCACTATTTTTTGCATACTTTTTTTTTTTTTTAAATATTATTTCAACACTCCCAAATTGAAGTTTCAAAGCCTGATATTAAATCATGACAAACCCTCCCAGTGACCAATTACTGTGGTTATTTTATTAAATGTGGCACAAAAGAATGTTAACTTGAATTAGTCTGAATCCTTTTTGATTCTGAATGAAAGTACAGTCCAAAAATCAATTAGTCACAAGTAGAAGAGGTTCCAACTATGTACCAGCACAAAATGTGTGATTTTTGCAGGGAGTTCTGGCTGTCACATGGTGGCAGCATACAGTAGACTCAAACATGTTAAATTGAGCCATTAAATAACATTACACAGTCTTGCAGGCTGCAAACAGATGCAATTGGGCAAAGGCAAATCTTTCTACCGTGGCCCACGGGTTAAAATACCCTTACAAGTCACTTGACCAAGTCACAAAAAAACCACTTCGACAGATGATTTTAGCATTCTTCATAAAAAAAAAAAAGTAAACAAACTAAGTACATCTAGTGACTGACATTTCCCATCTGTTAAGCTATTGTTTACAAACCTTGACAGTCCTATTTTACAAGAACAACATATTACGGTCCCTTGCTAAACGTATTACAACCCAAGTCTAATACATTTGGAACGCTGTTAAACATAAAAGCAGAATATAATCCTTTGCAAATCAACTTCAACCTACTTTAGTCAATTTAATAAAAAAAAAAGCATTACATTGTTCTGTCTCACTGCAATGACACAATCAATGGGAACCACAGTTGGATAACAGACCCCATTTATTTTTCCACCATAATCATTTATTACAGGGGAATATTTCACATTGAAATTGATAGTTTGGTGTTATCTAGAGCCAGATGGATATATTTTGTTGTATTACTTAAAGATAAGCCAATCAAACTGTTAACGCTTATCTATGAGGAAAAATACTCCCACCGACACATAGCCCTTTTTTACATACTGAGCTAAGGAATAAACTGCCAGAATACTTTTAACTGAATAAAAAAAGATGACTATGTCAAATAGGGGTGTCATGATAAGACATTTTTAGGACGATATATTAGCTAATATTACTAGTAAAGGTCTCCATTTTTCACCCTCACTGCCAAAAAAGTTCAAAATATAAATGAATGTGAAATGATTCAACAGTAGGTTGTAAAATAATGCTTGCAATTGAAAATATATTTCCACATATGAACACAAATTTTACAAGACAAAAAGAAAACAAATTGTGCAAATAACAGTTTCTGATTATTTAACATGCTACAGTGGAGGTACACACCAAATAAACACCGACCTATCCACTTGCAAACATATTAATCATAATGCTACAAGATTAGTAAATACATGGTTTTACTCCTTTTGATCAGGGTTGGACTCTGTTGTCTTGTCTTCTTTATTTTTTAGGATGCCAAAACCAGTGTCCATCAACGGATTACCATCGTTGCCTTCTTCTTCACCAGACGCCTTCTCCACTGTCTTTTTTTTTTGCTGCCCCTTTTGTTTTTGCTTTTTTCTGCTGGGTTGGACGTGTCCATAATTGTTGTATACACTCATCACTTTAATGACCGTCCGACTGGAAACGTCGCACAGCTTGGCGGAGTCGCGTACCGACATGCCACCCAGTTGAGTGCCAACGATTTGGCCTCTTTTAAAGTCTGACAACTCACTCATGTCTGGATCCAGTGGTAAATTTGGTGATATTTCTCCCTCTTGAGCCACTTCGTCAGTCTTTAAAATGTCTTCACTGAGATGAAGGTTTTGGTCGGACTGCTGAGGTCCGGATTGATTGTCACAGTCTGGTCGAAGAGAGAAAAGTAAAACTATTTTAATTATTACATCTGTATTACATATAGGCAATAATTAAGAACACCCTGGGCAGAGGGCATTTACATCACACTGTGGGGGTTGATATGTCTTACTTGGATTGGTTGCCTAGCAACAGGAAAGCCACTTTTGAGATGTCAATAAACCTCAGATGTAGGAGTACCTTGAGAAAAAAGAAAAACAAAATAGGTCATCATGGAAACTTCATACTTTATAGGCCAGAACATAAAGACCAGATAATTACTAGATTTGCATCAAATAATTCTTCTGTAACTTTTAATTTTCTTTACCACTGCATTGGATGCATGATAAGCATGGATCCATTGATATCAATATTATTTTATATGATTAGTAGTGAAGATATGGTCGTTTATAGGTGAAGAAAGTAGAGCTAGACTGTATAATAAAAATTGGGGTCAAAATTTGACAAGTGGACGTCCTTGAAGGAAAGTGTATATAATGATTGCCTGACTGGATACACATTTTATACTATTTTACATTGAGGCCGATTATCTGATCAAATTAGCATTCAACAACATCTACATATTTTAACGTCATAACAAAGATATGACTTTATCAATAGGAAAGAACTGAAATAAACAGCAGAAATGCCTTACTGTTTGCGCATACCACAAAATATTCTTCTGTGCAATATTTTCAAGGATTGTGCAAAACAGGAAACACGGTAGAGCAAGGTTTCCCTTTCTGGATTTTCAACATAAAGTGCACACAAGTTACTGGAA
Source organism: Stigmatopora nigra (assembly GCF_051989575.1). Taxonomy (NCBI): domain Eukaryota; kingdom Metazoa; phylum Chordata; class Actinopteri; order Syngnathiformes; family Syngnathidae; genus Stigmatopora; species Stigmatopora nigra. Next base: position 10,002,791 of record NC_135521.1, read on the forward strand.
TTTCGGGTGCGTGGGCTCTACAAACTGTATGAAGGGTTGAGTATTATGGGCAAAACTATAGTTGAGACACGGGATCTTGGTTTTAAATTGATGTATGAATTTCACTTATGAAAGTAATTATTTTTGTTTTGAAAGGTAAACTTCGGTTTCTCTTTTTCCTGTTTTCCTTTTATTGCACATCTGACCCACAAACTGCACGAAAATGAAGCACATAATTTAAGGTATATTTAATGAGGAAAGAAAAAAACAACATCGAATTAGTATACATCAGACAAAAATACAATTTATTTATACATATTTACAGAAATCTATACATATATTCACTTATAAACTGATATTTCCACAGGATAAATGAAAACAATGGCATCATAATACTACAGTATTTTCATTTTCTGAACTGCTTTATCCCCTCTAGGGTCGCAGGGGGTGCTGGAGCATATCCCTACTGACTTCAACCTACCATGCATGTTTTGGAATGTGGGAGGAAACTAGATTATGCCGAGGAAACCCACGCAGGCCCAACAAGAACATCCAAACTCCACACATGTGGACCAACCTGGACTTGAACCCAGGACCCCAGAACTGTGAGTCCAAAGGTTAAAATATTATATAGGGAAAACATGCTTAAACCAAAACATGACACTGATGGCAGGGGAGTTTCTTTTTTTAAAAATATTGATACACAATATGAAAGCCAGGACAAAACACTGTTGTTAAGACCATTCAATGCTTGGAAAGAACACGAGTGCAGCTGTTTCTTTCTGTCTTGACTCTGCAAATGTAGTTTTTGGGCCATGCCTGGTCGTGAAGTTACAGAGTGCTGATGATGAGGCGACAGGCCTGCAGGCAATCAGGCCCGTTCAGAGCGCACACATCATGAAGTGCATTTGTCCTTTTGGCTACTTCTTCAAAAGCGTCAAGCAAACCTACTGAAATTCTAAGCTATGCTTCTGGCTGTTTATCATTTATCACACATTAGCAGGTTGGATGTGAACTGTCTGTGTAATGAAACACAGGCCTAAAGCCCAACTAGTCATTGCCAGAGCCAAGGATTGAAATAAACACTTCAGTGGTCCTTCATATATTTATTATCATTTTTCTATTGACTGAAAAGATGAGGAAGCCACTTTGGAATTCATCAACAACCTCTGCTGTGTGCACGGCTGGAAAATGGAAGTTTTTCTGAGTCCAGCAGATGGCAGGCCTGGCTATTGATAGAGGCTTAAAGGAGGCCTGCCTGCAACTGCTTATGGTTCAAGACTATAGTGTTAAGTGACTATATTTGTAATTAAAATGTCCCAAAATGTGATGCCCAAGAATGTGTATGCCAGCTCTCATTAGATTTCTTAAAAAATATATTAATCATTATATTTCTTACTATAGGGTGTCCGCCACTGATCGCCAATTGTTGACTGAGATAGGCTCCAGCACCCCCATGACCCTTGTGAGGACACCCAGAATGGAAAATGAATAAGGAATTAGTTAAAAGGTAATTACCAACACAATTGCAATACAATATGCAGAACAGAAAATGAATGAATGGTAGGAATGGAAATACACTGATTATTTTTTCCCCATCATATTTAAGTAATTGCTTTTTATTAATAATGATAGACGTTCAATACATTTAAAGTCTGAGCAAAAGCTGTGAATGCACATTTTTCCATGCCACTCAAGATGGTAAAAGTCCAATATGTCAGGTCAGTAATATGTCAATCACTGTCATTATAGGCCAATTTAGCCTCTTTTGTCAATGTAGGCCTTTATGTTATTAATAAAAAAATAATAAGCATTTCTATTACTTTGCTTTAAAGCAATATATTTGAGAAAAACAATACACCAACATATATATGAGCTAAAACTATATATTCACCTAGAATACATAAAAAATGCCATCAATGGTGTGTGAGTAATGTGACACAATTCCTAACATGAACATCTGACTAATTTCCTCAATTACATTGCAACAATAAGATGTTATTTCCCATGAAATTCTCACCAGGTGTTTCTTTGTGGCTTGGCGTTCAGAACTAAATCAGTGGGGTGTATCCTCCAGGCCACATTTTTAGTAACCACTACACGATGATTAATAAACATGAAAAAAAAATCTTACTCACATCACTGGAGCCAGAAGGAAAAAAATCTGGAGGAAAATAAGTCTGCTTTTAGTGAAGAAAAAAGGGTCTTCAATTAAAAATAAAGTAAACACTAAAAATCGTTTTTAGTAGAACACAGGATGATGAACTATTAACATAACATAAACCTGAGGATAATTATGTGTGAAGTGTTTTTATGAAATTTAATGTCATTTTTTTTTAAAACAATAGCTATTGAGTCATTGAAACAAACTTAAGTTTTTATTCCCATTTGCGAAATAGGATTAGACATTTTTTATTTAAAAATATTTCCATAGATTTCATTGGTTAAAACTAAATTTATAGAGTACAAATATAGACAATAATCCCAATGTCAGACTGTCTTTTACTTGGTTCGAAATTCAGTTATTTTTACTAAAGCCATATGAGCCCAAAATGTGTTTCTTATTGAAGAAGAAAAAGAAAAACATGCATATGCCAAAACATGTAAAATCTAATGATCTCTTTTTTTAAGTACATTTACGTATATTAGAGCAAACAAGCATTTCCTCTTTGTTTGACATCAAGTGTTAACAGGAATATTACCACACCAGGGCAGGTGACTTTGTCGTCATGAACATACTATGCTGTTAACTCATTTACAAGTTGCTATTTTACACCAAAGGCAGCAACAGGATTTCCTGGATGAGCTCAATGTGTAAGTGTGAGTAAACACACATTTGGTTTCGAGTTTTTGGGTGTAAAAAGTTGCACAGTCCAATGATTTATGACTTTTTCTACCCATGTACTCGAAACTAAGTGATCATGATTCATCAACTTTTATGACACCAAATTCTAAGTGGCAAATTTAAGACAGCTTTATTTATGTTTTGTCTGTGTCACCATGTACTTTACAGCGATTTTATATCGAAAGCTGAGATGCAAACCGTTTTAAATGTTTATACTGGGGGATGAAATAATGAAAATTTACAACTAACTCCTGAGACAAACTTAATCCCTATAAAGACACACCCTTGAATTGGATACAGTGTTTTGACCCCGTGCTAATAATTTCACAACATTACACCAGTGCAACCTGTCAATGATGGATTCTGACAGATGACAAAGTTTACCTTGTCTTATTTCTTCAAATGAGTGCTGGTCAAAAATAAACATGTCTCTTTTGTGGATTTAGTGAAGGACATTTCTTCCATAAAATTGAAAAAAACAAACATATTCAATTTATAAGTGGACTAGACCCTAATTTATTCTATTTTTGCTTCATTGAAACCCAGTCAGATGTAAAAAAAGTGCTCAAAAATCTGATTTTTTTGTCAAAATACGCTTTACATGTGCAAAAACTCAACCAGCACAAAAAAAAAAAGTTTCACTTTGTTTTGACTTTTGTCATTATTTTCTACCCATTATAGTATATTATAATTTGGTATAGTACAGTACAGGCCTTGGTCCAAACAGTCTCTGCAGTCTTTCAGGGAATATATTATTTCAGTGCATTCAGTAGGGATGTCCTAATTGGTTACACTATGTTTTGTATTTTTGTTTTTACATTATTATGCAAATTCATTAGGGCTGTTTCTTTTCTCACTCTTTTTAATTTAGAAATAGTTTCTCTTCACCTTACGAGGGCTTTAAATGCATCCATCAAAACTAGTAAAACCTTGTTGCAAGCACAGTACAACCTCCATAGTTGTAAAGTAAAAATATTTTATATATATGCTAATGCTTGTGAGATTCCAGCACATAATACACATCTTTTTCCTTACTTGTGTTTTTGTCAAAACATCAGAGAAAAGCACCAGAAAGGCATCATGATAAACAGAATGAAAATAAATTGGCTGCCTTGTCTATACTGAGCAAAAAAAGAGCAGATGTTAAATTAAATACACCACTTAAGATAGATCAACTTTTTAATTGAAGCAACGTGCCACAGGATCACAGTCGCTCTGCAAATAATATTGCCAATCCCATTAAGTGCACATTATAATCTGAAGAGCAGTTTCTTTTGACTTAGAGTTTTACTATTCAGCATTTAATATCTCATTCTGTGAAGTATTTTTTTTAGGTCTTTTAGTCTGAATAACTTGACTTGTGTTTAAAAGTTAATACAAAAAATGGTTAATTTAGACTGCAACATTAAAGACAACCAGCTTTATGGAACGTTTTAGATCATATCCACAATTTTGAAATTTCACTGAAGAGTTTAACCTCAAAAAGGGAATCATTCCAGCACATACTGTGAAATAAAAGTTTAACAAAAGCAAATCAGCCCAATGGACCTTGAAAGTTTTCTATGGAATGAGTCAAACCTTCAGTACATGTTCCCAAACTGCATTCAGTCTCTTCAAGGAAATGTAAGACGCCTCAGACAGAGCAATGTCTCATATCTTCAGATCATCTATTCTAGACTTGTTGTTGCTGTGCTTGGCACTGTGGCTTTGCTTGCTATGCGTGGGTGACCCAGAGCTAGCTCCCGTTCGTTTCTTCTCTTTCAGGTCACATTCCTCAGGCTTACTGCCACTCCTTTCTACCGCCAAGTTGTCCTTGTTCTGTTTGTAGGCTGCTTTGCTGTTACAGGGATGAAAGGATGAGTCGGTGCCTTCGGAAAGAGGCGAGAGATTATAGCTGGGAGGTCGATGTTCGTGAAAGTAGTCGTCATACGTAGGCCCAAACGGTACTTCACTCTTGGAGAAGGTGTGGAGTGGCCGGTTACCTCTCCTGAAGGTGATGCCCTGCCGGCATTTGGTGAAGCCAAGGTGATAAATCTCAATGAGATTGAGGAATAGGGAAACGCTGGCTACGCCAAGCATGAAGATGATGAAGATGGTTTTCTCAGTAGGACGGGAGATGTAGCAGTTGACCGCGTTGGGGCATGGCGGCCTGTCACACGTGTACATGGGCTTCAACTCGAAGCCATACAACAGGTACTGGGATACGATAAAGCCCACCTCAAAGAGAGTCTTAAAAATGACACTGAAGACATAGGTGCGCAAGAGTTCCCCCTGCAGGCGTACGTGCCCTTTCTCGTCTCTCATGAGGACCTTTTTGTGCTTGTGTGGAGTAACCAAGAGGGCCGGTTTGTCTGATAGACGTTGTAGATTCTTCTCTTTCTCACTTTGCTTCTCCTCCATGCGAACCAGGTGCAGGATGTGGCCCAGGTAGATTAGAGTAGGGGTGGATACAAAAATGATCTGGAGCACCCAGAAGCGAACATGGGAGATGGGGAAGGTTATGTCGTAGCAGACGTTCTCGCAACCGGGTTGCTTGGTGTCGCAGGTGAAGCCCGATTGCTCGTCGCCCCAAACCTTCTCCGTGGCAGCGCTTAGGATCAGGATGCGAAAGATGAACAAGACTGTGAGCCACACCTTGCCTACAACGGTGGAGTGCTCCTGGGCATTTTCCAGAAGTTTTCCCAGTAGATTCCAGTCCCCCATCGTCTATTTGAATCACACAGCTGGAAGTGGAAACATTGGAGAAAAGACTGTTTAGTTTGAAATTCAATACAGTTTTTAGTCATTGAAATTAATTTCTAAATATTTACAGATCAGATTGAATTTCTAAATTAATATTAAGCCTAATAATTATCATATAAGAAGAACAATAACACTTACATTACAGTACTATGGACAACAACAAAAAACAATATTACCAAGGCTATACTTCTTATTGTACTGCTATTTTATATTGCAAAAGAAATCTCATCCCAATAATGACAAAAGATTACATTTGAATTAAAGTACGGTATTTGTGGAGTTTATGTTGCATATGGCAAAAACATACAAGTACGTTTTTTTGTTTCTATATAAAGAGAGAACAAACAAGAACAAACCTTATATTAAGAACAATATGCTAAGACAAAACATTGCCTGCTAACCTAACATAACAGTTATTCAGATAGATTTAAGTTTACCACGGAACAATCTGAACAAATCATTGGCTTCAACATTGCTTCTCTCAGATGAATGAAAATCAGATCCGTCAGACACTCTCCCGCATCTTGTTGAAATTCGTACCAGAAGAGTGGGCTATTAGACCTGTGAGAGGGTGATCAACTCCATATTTTCTTCCATTTCAAAGTTCAGCTGATGTAATGTTGGACTGTCCAAATCTTTTCATGCATTCATACACTGTAGTATATGTTACATGACTAAAATAACACAATCGCACAGATGCAGTCAGTATTCTCCTCCTCTAAAATGCCTTACCAAGTTCAACGGAGCTTCCAGCAAATGAGTCTCAAGAGGCAGGCTGCTAAATCAAGTATATTACTCGTTGACTACCGGACTATTCCATAAAGATCACAACAAGATCATATTTACTTTAAGAGGGTATATATTTGGCATGTGTGGACAGGGAAATTCAGCTTCCAGTCATGATCCTACAAGTAGTGGCCCTAGTGGCAACGTGATCAGTACTCAGAAAGAAAGGGAACGGCAGCTGTAACAAGGTTGAAGTTCATATTGCCACCACTCAAGTAATGTTGTGCATGGGGCAAGGACGGTGATCCATTGCCCAAAAATGTTACACGTTGAAAATATAGATTCCCTATTGTAATGGTGTAACACCTTTAGTCCAGACTTGGATTTCATTTCACACAGCAATTATCAACACACCCACCTTGTCACCTATATTGCTTGTATCCTATGTCTCTTTGAGGATCCATCCATTCCACCATTGTGTTGGCAGGTCTTGGAACAAGCTTGATCTTCGGGGGCCTCTCAGCAATGCCCTTGAATGGGTAGGAAAAGTGGACTCTTACCAACCACGGCGTCGGTTTCCACACAAACCAAGGCAGGCCGACTGGAACCAGGACCTAGCCAAGTGAGTTTCTTCTACTGACCATAACATACTAATGGACAAACGCTCAACCATGTCCGGTCAGCCCCTCCCCCCTCATGGTTAAATTTGGCACAGTGTACTCCAATGTAAACTATTAGAGCCTGTCCACTTGGTTGTTTGAGTGAGTGGCAGTACAGCTGACCAATGCTGTTCTCCACTGTGTTTTGTTCCGGCCACAAGTGGTCTTGGTGGCTAAATATAGTGCAGGGGTCTCTCCTATCATGGGGGGCATGATTTGGAGATGAGTAGGACTTTGCATCCTCGCAGTGGAATGGAACAGTAATGGAGACTTTTAAATCAGGTTGTATTCTGTACATAAATGAATCATTATATGGGCCGTAATGCGGTGGAACGTCAAAGCTGAATGGGTAAGAAATAGTCTTGAATGGTCTTAATTTTGCAGTGCAATAATTCCAACAAGAAATTATGAGTAATTTATTTTTAAATTTAGTTCAATAAGTGCCTTGCCATAACACATTTACACCACTTTCACATGCAATTATAGAACCATCACCATGCCTTCGAAAAAAGACAATATAACAGCATATCACTGCCATATCCATCGTATGATGCACTTCAAAATCAAAACATATCTAATAACAGGACAAAACACACTTATTAGAAATGCTGATCATTAGATTTGTCTGCTGATCGCTAAATGCATTTTGTTATACTATCTTAATTTTTTTTTGCTGACCAAGCCATTACAACAGAAAAATGATACGCACCTTTTCCAGCTGCCCCAGTTCTTTAATTCACTACAAAGTGCTATACTTGTGATCCACAATAGATGTGGTGTTCATTTAGGGACGAAAATAGTAATCTTTAGTACATTTTTAATTCATTCATTTATATTTAAACTACTACTAATATCTAGTATTCTTCAAGTACAAACATTGCTAAGAGCAATGAAAACTTTGATTAAATTGGTTTTACTTCAAAATGGATGAGGTCTGATAGGGGTTATCTGTCCTCATGATATGACAGAAATTAAGATTTGTCAGTAAAACAAAAAAATAAAGAAATAGGCAGACAATGTATACAATAAATAGGATACATAAACTACACTACACTTAAATAATCATGTAACAGGACATCTTTGACCTTTAAATCTCACCGTAACAAATGATCTGGTATCAGCTGATAGATCTGACTTTGTAAGAAGACAATTGACTCATCCAGTCAACTTTGGAATCTACCTCTGAGCGAAAAATACATCGTTTGCAGGACCGGCCTAGGAGGTACACCATCTCGGCCATGTTAAGCAACACGCACACTCCAGACACGGCCAGCATGAAGACAGTAAATATGGTCTTTTCTGTAGGCCTGGACACAAAACAGTCTACAGTATTGGGACATGGGTACGAATCACACTTGACCAAGCGTACCATCTGGAAGCCTGGGTAGATCATGTAAAAAATATAGAGAAAAATAACTTCAAAGACGATTCGAAAGACGATGCTGATCATGTAAGTCCACCACAGGGCTCCGGTGATGTGAAACCTTTGGCTCTTGATGTGCTCCAAGTCCTTTGGACTATTGCGGCCCGCCCGTTTGAGAATCTTCTTTTCAATGTGGCGACGGTGGGCCACATGCATGCCCACGAGAAGTGCTGGAGTGGAGACCAGGATGAGCTGGAGTGCCCATAGGCGAATGTGCGAGATGGGGAAGAACTGGTCATAGCAAACGCTGTTGCAACCGGGCTGTTGGGTGTTGCAGGTGAATCCGGACTTTTCGTCTCCCCAAACGCTCTCCGCCGCAACTACCAAGACCAGAATACGGAAAATGAAGATGACGGAGAGCCATATACGTCCAATGCCTGTTGAGTGCCTGTTTACGCCGCTGATCACGGCATAAAAGGACCCCCAGTTCATTTTCGACTCCAGAGCTGAAAGAAAAATGAAGCAAAACAGCCAAAATTAGAAATGTAAATAGGCACATCCATAGATCTCTAAAGTAAGGTCGTCTCTTGGAATCGTAGAATTGAGCGAAGAATCATTTAACTTTTAAAAATCGTAACATTAGCGTAAAATCTTTACCAGGCTTAGCCGGTGGTGCAAGCGGCGTAAGCAGTGCCTGGTCCAAAGGTGACCATCCTGACCGATGAATTGACTGGGACAGTGTCAAGAACAACAACAGGAAGTGCTGAGTTATGTGTTGGTCTATAAAAGCAGGGGCGATGGCCTAGCACCGTCACAAGACGTAAAAGGTTGAAGCCAATTGTGAAACATCTGCTATGCCACGTGATACATTTTGCCTGTATTAATACCAAAGTCTCACGCAGATCTGCTGCCCAGTTGCAGACACAATGCCGACAAATTCCTACAAGAAGAGAGACCTCTATTTGCTTTAATTCTCTGATAAACTGAACCTTTTCCAATAAGGTTGACCAATTCCAATATTGTTGCAATCAAATTTACGTCATCAATAATGGCCATCTATACGATGTTGTCTACTACACTCGTTGTGATCTAATAATCTCTCCCAAGTGTAACGAAAGAAGTAAATAGCATGGCATTTTACCTTCAGTTGTGATGGTACACACAAAGTGTACAAAGCAGGGAGAAAAGAATTGAAATGTTTTTCCAGAAGGACTCTGTTGAGAACAATTTGTGTTGGGGAAATGCTAATCATTCCACTGCCACAACAAGCCTGTGCCCTGCACCACAGTGGTCATATGGCTTTGTCGAAATCATTTCCATACAATGGCATCCATTATTGCACCGCAACAAGACTCTTTCACATCAATGCCCCGATTTCCGCCTACCCCCGGGCTTAAGAAGGAATCTGTGTGGACACAAAGGCCCCGGACCATGCTTCATTATTTATTGTGTTAGGGAGGTTAGAAGGCTGAAGTTAACCTTTGACCTGAGCTGCTGTCATAGTCAGGATGCACAAGACCAAATGATGAATGAATTCTTGATGGAAGAAGTACTGATACATGAGTCATATGAAAATATACTCTAATATAAGTGTTTTTTTTATTGTGATGCAAGATTTTGTGTGTTATTTATCTTTTCTTCTTGTATCTGAAATTATGTGGGTTGTTTTTCGGTGTGGTTTAAAATCCAGTATTCAACTTGACAATTAAACACAACTGGTTTTTTTTAATTTTTACAGGGTCTTAGGGCCTGTGTGGGTTTTCTCCGGGTACTTTGGTTTCCTCCCAAAGACATGCATGGTAGGCTGATAGGACATTCTAAATTACCCCTAGATATGAGTTTGAGAATGAATGGTTGTTTGTCTCCTTGTGCCCTGCGATTGGCTGGCCACCAATTCAGGGTGTCCCCACCCTCTGTTCCGAATTCACTTGGGATAGGCTCCAGCACCCCTTGTAACCCTAGTTAGGATAAAGCAGTTCAGAAAATTAGATATGATGAAATTGTATAAGGTCAACACTTCACTAATGGTTAGACCTGAGTTTAAATTATTAATTAATTGGATTTAAACATTGCAATTTGATTAGACCAGAGTTTGGATTATTAATAAATTGGATTAAAGCATTGCAATTATTGGTTTAAAAAGGGGAAATCAGGAAATATAATATACATCTATAATCTTCATTTGAATTTGATCCTAAATAAGAAAGTCAGCACTCAAGATTTACTGCACAAAATGATGCGGCTGGCCAGATTTGGCCCCCGGGCCGCTTTTTTGACATCCCTGTGGGAATGCCCATGACGCAGGTTGTGGAGGCGTTCCGGGAAATTAAGGCGTCTTTATCGTTTGACTCTTGCGCCACGGTGAGTCGCATAAACCAACTCCACTAAATATATAAGATAATCTCCCAATCAGTGCTGCGAAATCGCTTATACTGATTGCCAATGCTTTTAAAATTGACATCATTTTACCTCTTCACTCTCCCACAGGTTGATTTAATAATACCCGTCGTGCCCCACGTTCAATGCAATACTACTATGCGCTCGTTGTTGTCACGTGTAGTATTCGGCCGGCTGAACGCAATCAGGAACAAACATTTAGTTTTGTCAAATATCTATAAAACTTGTCCATCGATGCCATAGGAAGCCTTTTAAACAGTCACCACTTTTCCCCCCGATTGTTGATTTGTCACAAATGGAAAATATCTATACCTATAGAGGTAATTTTCATTCCGATCAACTGTTCGCGGTATGTATTGATGGTCAATACGAGAGTGCATACAAATGTAGCGTTTTTTCTACGTTATTTGCAAGATCAATATTTAAGATAGCTGCAAGTACTGCAAGTACTGCAAGTACTGCAAGTAGTGCAAGTGCTGCAAGTAGTGCAAGTGCTGCAAGTAGTGCAAGTGCTGCAAGTGCTGCAAATGTTGCAAGTGCTGCAAGTACTGCAAGTACTGCAAGTACTGCAAGTACTGCAAGTGCTGCAAGTGCTGCAAGTGCTGCAAGTGCTGCAAGTGCTGCAAGTGCTGCAAGTGCTGCAAGTGCTGCAAGTGCTGCAAGTGCTGCAAGTGCTGCAAGTGCTGCAAGTGCTGCAAGTGCTGCAAGTGCTGCAAGTGCTGCAAGTGCTGCAAGTGCTGCAAGTACTGCAAGTACTGCAAGTACTGCAAGTACTACAAGTACTGCAAATACTGCAACTACTGCAAGACCTGTTACTACTGCTAATACTCCTACTTCTATTACTACTACAACTACATCTACTTGCCTGGAGGCTTGCTTTACCTTGTGATGTGCTTTAACAAATTGCAAAATGCTTTTCTAACAGACTTTTCCTGGTAAATATATATATATTTTTTTCTCTCCCAAGGAAACCTGTTTTGTGAAAACACCATCCATCCATTCTATCGACTGAGGGACTGTTTCCAAACATCGAAAGCAACTCCAATTTGGGATGCTGTCACTATGCTTTATTGGAGGTAGGATTTATTTATTCTTGGGGTACTGTGTGGTAGATATAATAAATAAATAAGATATAATATTCTTCTAAACAATAGTTAATTTTCATGTTGTAAATGTCAGTCAGTACTGTATATGATTTTCTTCATGGATACAATTCAACGGTGAGTCAAAATGAAAAATAAATGCAATTGTACATTTTTAAAGAGTTTATTTGCAAACAATGGTGGAAAATAGATATACTTGTGTTTTCTGACAATATGCATTAAGACAAATGGACTCCATCATTCAAAACTACTACTACTTCTTTGGTTTCTGAAAGTTTTGTGCACATTTGTCGTAGGAACATAAGCAGCACTGTAATCAATACAACTACAAACAAAACAACTATAAATATTTGTCCAAATTGAGTTCCTTTGATGCTATCTGCACAAAGCAATGAAGGACTGTTCAAATACTCATCAATCAGGACACTTTCGCTACCGACAAAGCATTTGGCGTCAGCAATGTCAGGTATTGTAATACTTAAATTATTGAGGATGCTCAGCCAATCACTATCACAACAAGTAAAGTCATTTTGACTAATATATATCATGTGAAGGTTTTCGGATAAAGTTTGAATCAGTGAGTAGTTCAAAGACACAAAAGCATTATTATTTATGCTGAGTTCCTTCAGAGGAGAGCATTTTAAATTGTAGGGTAAAATATTCAGATTATTATTGGACATATCCAGATGCGTTAACATTGGCATGCAAGGCAAGATCAATTCATTACTGGTGATGTTGAGGTCACTAATTGTCAAGGACTGAAGAGTATCCTTAATGGAATCCAGTGAACCAGTTTGCATGACCATGTGTGGATTATTTGCGAGGTTTAGGGACAGTAAAGCGCTTTTCTCGAATGCTTTAACATCAATAATCTTTATGTTGTTGTCTTCAAGGTTCAGATGTTTGAGCATTCTCATATTTCCAAAGGCAACACATGATGAGTTCAGATTTAGTTGCTGTGGTAATGAGGAACTGTGCACTTGGCCCAAGGGAGCACAAGGTTGTAGTGAGTTGTCTTGGAGATTTATTGTTTCAACTTGTGTGAGCGCCTGGAGAAAGAGTGGCGAAACAGATACGAGACCATTGCTTTGCATGTTGAGGTACTTTAAGGAGGGAAAATAAAGAGGCCTATAGTATTCAGATGCACTGATGTACCGGACATTCCATGTGAGATTTTGCATGCAGTTAAAGCTGAAATCGAGCCCTTCCAAAGATGAGAGAAGGCTCAATGTTTCCAGTGGGAAAGATGAGAAATAGTTGTAGCTGAGGTCAATATAAATTATTGGCATGATTCTCCAGGTTGAATGGAGATAATTTCTTCTCATTCCAACACTACCTTTTCTGACAACTTCATTATAAAGAGAATTAGCACTTGATACCATTGATGCTTCAGACAATAATGTCCCTATCAGATTATGATGTAAATACAGATATTTCAATTGGTTGAATTTTGGAAGAATTGGGAAATATATTAGTTTGTTATGACTAAGGTCGAGTATTTCAAGATTGTACATGTTATTACTCTCCGCTGTGATAAAAAACTCGATGGAATTTCTACTTAGATTTAAATATTTAACTTGTTGTAGTTTAAAATCACAAATGTGAACGAGGTTATTTTTTGCTAGGCTAAGTTTTTGGAGTTTTTTCAGTGGTTCAAATGTTCCTGGATCTATTACTGATATTAGATTCTCATCAATAATAAGGATGATTATGTTCTCACTCTCCTTGAACAAATGGTGTGTGAGCCTTGTTAAAGAATTGCCACTCATCTTAAGTAGCTCAAGTGAATATTTGTTTTGTAGATAAAGGTTCACAGCTTCATACCCCAAACTGTTTAGTGATATGTCCAAACTCATCAGGCCACCAATGGATTGGAGGGCTTTGCTGTTCCTGTAATTGTTCTTGTTCAGTGCATTCTTGGACAAATTCAACTCCTTAAGAAGGGTCAGGTCTCTTAGAGCTCCATCAGAGATGAGCTCCAGTTGGTTGTTGCTCAAGTCCAGCTGCTCCAAGTATGGCAAATCCAGTTTGTCCAACTGTCTGATTAAATTATTGGATAGGTCGAGGCTTCTCAGCTGTACATTCAAATCCAGAGGAATGGAAGCAAGGTCCTGGTTACTCCAAGATTTTGTCTTGAAATGAAACAATCATCATCAGTATATACTGTACTTATAAGATCACAGATGAGATTTCTATATGAAAAGATGTAGAGAGGATATTACCTTTGGATTGTTATCCATTTTCACTGCTCCATAGAAATAATGGTCTAGTGGCCATAGTATTAAGAGATAAGCAAACATATGTTTAACCATGTCTCTGCTACTGTTCTTGTCATTTCTCTTCCTTACCATTTTTATGGCTATGCTTCTTAAAGAAAGAGACAAAGAAAACAGCTGTGGACACAAGATAGGCTTTGTGATGCTATTTTTAGACAATGAACATATGGCGTTTTTGATAACTTTTTTGTCTAAAATCATAAACATTTTATTTTGAATGAAGGAATTTGCAACATGTATTTTGTTTAAGCCTACTTTAATTGTGTGTTAGTTTTATTCAGGGAGAAATGTGAATGCTTTATTGTTAAAAAAAATGGGTGGGATGAGGGATTATAGGCAAGAAGGAGAAAACAAATATGTTCAATGAGGAGATACAAATCCACTAAGGCGGAATATGGAGACATGCTGAAAAGGCAGCATTTGTCCAATAAGATGCAGGGCACTTGCAGTGCAAGAGAAGGAAATAAAATGCGTTGTGTAAATATGTTTTAGTTTGTATAATTTGTTTAACCACGGAAACCTTTATGGACATATAATTTAGAACTGTCCCACACACAGCAAGTTTCCTGTTCCTGTCATCAGTTTGTTATCAGCCCCCTCACAGTCAGCCATACGAAAACAAAACTTACCAGACATTTCTCCGTCAAATATAACATTTGTTTTTTGCTTTCATCCTTAAGTTTAGTCGGATATTGTATAACAGGTGTATTGATATGAAATGCTTTATCCGTGACAGTAAGAAAACTTAATACAAACCCACTGAAGAATAGAAATGCTATGGCTTATTTTTATATGTAATTAGATTGGCCACAAACATGCGCTTTTGTATCCTGTTTCATATCTATCCTCTCTTTCTTCAGTCTTCCAGAAAACAGAGTAAGTGCAAGAATAGCTTGCAGAATGATTTCAATATTGTTTACTAACTCCATAACTGGAGAACTCATAACCAGCAGTAATTTACACCCCTGACTTCAAGGATCAATGCAAATTACCATAACGTCCGACATAGGAATGTATTGCCCTCTTCTGGCAAAGTTTGTCAAAACAGACTTAATCATTTGGTCTAGAATGCATACTACTTCTCACTTAAAATAAGATGGTATAGGTTCCAGTTCAACAAGTTTTTTTGGTAGAAGAAAATAATTATATCACCATCAGTGTTTGGATAGAACAAACATTTTAATCGATCAATCAACTCAATTACAAAAGTATATCCCATTTTTATATACAATATGTACATAGACATATAAACAAATAGTATTTTCAACATGTATGCATTCATACGGTAAATGTGAACAATAGCACTGCATGTTAAAAAAAAAAAAATACCATGGTTTTTCTGCAGGGATATTGTAGTGCAAAATTAGCGCAAAATATATAGTGCTGTCGTTCTAGGAATACCTCTTGAATAGATTTTCTCAAAAAAAAAAATACCCTTAAGTGTTGACTCTAGAGCTCGTATTTACTCCTTCTAAACCCCAATACAGAGTCCTTTTAAAAAACATGGTCATTTTAAACAGGTTTTATGTGAGTAGAATGCAATACCCTCATATATTATAACTAAAATGCTATTTTTTGGAAGCATAAATCCTCCCAGCATCAGGCAGCCAAAGGGTTAAAACCTCCTGGAGTAGTACTGTTTCTTGTTAAAAAGAAATATCTGTTAACTATAAATAATGATGTTTGTCTGACGAGCAAACAGACATTGAGCTCATCAAGACACTGAATCTGCAGAAGCACAAGTAGAACAGTCCATTTGCTTTTAATTATTGGGTGTTAATGGTGAATGGAAGAGTTTCCCAACTTGATCACTTTGCAATGTTGGTTTGAGCAAAACTGGAAACACCCAGATCTGTTGCTAACCACTTCTTCAAATCCAGAAGGTCTGACGTGTAGTTATCAGTTCTGTCCAGCAGATGGAATCTCTCCAAGTCTGACACTTCCCAGGAAAGTGGTGTGGTTGGTCATACTAATAAGCGTGTCCTCATACACAATGCGAATAGATATTCTCTGGCCTGCGCGAAGCAGGCTTACCCCAGCTGTGTAGCAGGTGTTAAACTTGCGCTGGCCTGTTTCAATGCTGCAGGTGCAGCGGAGGAATGGGTTGGAGTCCACCATCACTTCATAGCTGGCAATGTCTGTAAAGTTGAGGTAGTACACCTAGCGAGAAGGGGAGAGATTTGATGTATTAATTATTGTCAAGGCATATTTTGATTGAGTGTATGAAGTGTTTATAGTGTATACAGCGGAAACAGTTGGGCAGTTGAGTATTTAATTTGGACTGGCGTTGAAAGAATAGGGAAAGTATAGCGAAATGAAATTAACATTAAATTATGGGAGTTACGTCAAGGACCGTACTCACTTCTACCTGACTATATATGAAGTAGACACCGTCCAATAGCACCTCTAGCTCTCCAGAGCGAGAGTGCATTTTAAACACACGGTGATGAATGGACACCATCTTCCAGTTCCTGAGGATCCCTTCAGAAAGATCTAAAGATAATATGGGAAAAGAAAAACAAAGATTAGGCCAATGTGAGGACACAGAAGAGCTCAGGTTAACATAATTCAGTATGGTTCATTTTAATTTTAGTTTGAATAATTATCTTACTGATAAATATCTATAATATAATGGCATGTCTGACATGTATTCTCAAACTTTATACAGCTCAATGTAAATGCACTGATTATTTTTGCCTGAGAAGGTTAACCCACCTTCTCTCACTTGGATTGTTGTTTCTTGTCCTTGTAAATGGACAACTGCAGGCTGAAAAGTAAAGATGTCAAGTAATTGACAAAGATGCACCTGCGTTCACATCAGCCGTGTTTTTATAGGTGTTAAAATATACCTGGAATTCTTTTATTTTCGTCCGATTAGGAACACCTGGAACAGAAAGAAAGAAAGACATGATGGGATTTTACCCCATACAGCTGCCATGTAGAAACAGCTTATGCAACTGTGACTAAATCAAAACAAGCAGTGCCATAGACCACGTCAAAATCCATGTTATCCTACACAATATTTGACATCTAGATTTTGAAAACCTCCAAGTTGATGCCATATGTTTATTCATTTTGACAACTTAAGTCTCCTTTGAGCGTGAAAACATGGCTAAATGCAATGCTCATGCTGTGTAATTCAAGAACTGGTCCCAAGACTTGGGTTTGGGTTGCTGAAGTACTGTAACCAACCAATGTTTTGAATGTTGTACCTGCTGGGCCTTGAACACCTGGAGGCCCCTGTGGCCCCGGGGGGCCAGGAGGTCCAGCAGGGCCCACAGCATTGCTTCCAGGAATCCCTGGGATTCCAGGGATTCCCGGTGGCCCCTGGGGGCCTGGAGGACCGGGCGGACCAGGGGGACCTGGTATTGGTCTTTTCTTGCCTGTGAAAAGAACGCAAACGTAGTATTAACCTGAAATGGCTTTGGCAGTTTGTGCAACAGAAAGAACAGGTGAAAATGAAGAAGGCTGTTCCATAAAGTTATAAAAGTTATCAAAGAACCCTGGCAAGCATCCCATAAGACAAATTAGCTGTGCATATGATTACCTTTTTTCCTGTCTTTCCTTCTCTCCTTTCCTGTCGATTCTGGAAGAAAAACAAAACAAAATAACTAAGCTGAAAGTGCTTCAGTCCTATCATTATTTTAGATTTCATCTCAAGAGCCCAGTTTATTCCCTTTACTCTAGGTATTGTGTCTATGCTGACATTTTGGCTAGTGAGCACTGAAGTTAGTCCTGTGGGTTTGTCTAGTGTAGCAATTTGTAAGTGTGGTTTCACCTCATCTGTATGAACAAGTGCCTTAAGCATTCACAGGCAGTGGAACTGGAGAAGATACTTCATCCTGCCAAAATCCTTTTCTTTGAATTAAGCCCAGATGGAGAATGCAGAAGGAAGTGTGTGAATTTGCGTATGAGACTTATTTTACGGTAATGTGCATATGTGTGCAAAGCGATGACGGTAAGGCATATACGTATGCCAATGTGTCAATGTCCTGTGTCTGTGCTATTTGTGTGCAGGTGAAGAATTATTTTTAAAAAAAAGTTGTCTCACTGCTCTTGTTTACCATGTCATTACAACTACAAAGGCCATTTAACCTTAAAACCTCACAGTTTGAGTCCCCATATGAGTAAAGTTTCTCCTCTGGCTAAATGACTGGATGTATCCGCATAGATTTCTCCTAACGAGCAGCATTATTTTAAATCTGGTGCCCGTTAGAAGGGCAATGAACACATAAATATACACACACAAAACACACATCTAAGACAGGGATTACGAAAAGCCTTTGTATAATATGAGTAGAGGAGAGAACTGGGAATGATTATTTTTTAGAGGCTTGGGACTTTACCGATTTATATATGAAGCCAGAAAGGTGATTTTTTTTTTCTCTTCTAAATTAAACACAATCACCAACTTCCCTCCTTCCTTGTATTCAATGTCATGTCAGAAGACAGCCAGCCTTAAAATCATGTGTGGCTTCCTCACTTTAAACTTCAAACGCTTCTTTATTTTTATATTTTGCATAGCTAACATTCTAAAAACGAGAAAAAGGAACTAAAGCCAATTTCAAAATATAAAACCATGGGGTTTGCTGTTGAGCCATCTGTTATGATGAATCAGTTCCACTAGATTTACAAAAGCCACTAGAGTCTCAGATGATGACCGCCTTTGAAAATGATTGAACGATAACTTGGTGCTGAATAGATATCTAAAAAACAAGTTTCAGGGATGTGAAGTGGTTAGTTCAGGGAAAGTTGTGGGGTGCTGGAGCCTATCCTAGCTGACCTCGGGCTACAACCTGGACAGATCGCCCGGTAGTGTTGGCTTATTATTATCAAGATTTATCACTGCAGTGCATTTGAGTCTAGGCGTGAATAGTTTAATCAATAAAACAGTATATGAATACCAGGCTGTAAATGTATACATGTGCAATTTGCTCTGGTTTAGTACTCTACTACCACGAGGCCTACTCACCTGGCTTTCGATCGACTCCCCTTGTTGCACAATGAAACAGCCACTTATCTCGTTTTAAGGAATAGGAGAGATTGTAATAGCCTTGTAAAACATTTACTTGTTTTGGCGAGAATGGAATTGTTTTTTTGTTTTTGTTGTGAACTACTAGTCAACCCTAAAGTATATTGATATGTTTATAGCTTCGCGATATGCAGTGTGAGAGCCATTTTATAGTGTTCCAGACTTCAAGAAAGTAGAGGAAATATTCAAAATGATTTAGTCAGCTGCATGTCAACATCATTTTGTAGAAATGCAAAGGAAAGGATCTATGAATATGTTTTAAAACTCAAATTCTTGGCGATTCTCACACACTGTCCTGCAAACTGGCTAAGGTTAGGAAAATAATGTAAATGAATAAATCAACTTCAGTACCACTTTAAATGTGGAATATCCATAGCACATACCTGTTTCTGCTTGCTTGCCAGGGCTTCTTTTTTCCCTTTGAGTTATAGGTCTATCATTTTCTCTGCCAAGTATATTTCTTTTTGCCTCCAGTGATTGTACCTAGGCAAAGAAAAAAATGATAATAATTTCCTGTTCTTTTCATTCATATCCTACCGTCAACATATAATGCTATGGCGCCAGTAAACAAGGTAGCAAGAAGGCTGGTAATGAAAGCTTATTGAAAGTATATTAATTTCAGCGTTATAAACTTTCTTTATTGAAATTTACAGATTGTTAAAAAAAGACGTATAAGAACATTTGTGTAATACAAAGTCATTGTCTAACTTACTGTGTATGTAACCTAATCTGTAACTTAAACCACCTTTGTCTATTCTTTAAATGGTCTAAGCATCCGCTTCGTCACAAATGCTGTGAAACTCAAGTTAATTTACAAAAGGAGGACATGAATTGTCTTTGGTCTCACAGCATTGTCCATTCATGCGGCACCTGGTCCAACGCCTTCAATGATAAAACATGAATGGTTGAATGTGAGTCATTGAAATGACTAATGTAATGACTTCATCTTTTATAAGAAAAAATGCAGTGGTGAATATGGATTGTTAGTTCTTTCAATGGGTCTATCTGACATAAATTCACGTGACTAATTTAGATGTAATGGCCTGAGAATTTACACTTTCGGAATTACAAATGATTGCAGAATCTTTCAAGTTTAGCTTTGGAGTTCCGTTCCAAACACAGAACATTCTATCCATCTAAACAATCCAATTTGTGTTTATATTTTCCCAGAGCAAGAAAAGAACAATCATTTTAAATAGGATTGTTTGTTGACAGGCAAGAAAAGTTCAGTCTTTACACATTAGGCATCCATAGCTCATTGGAAATCCTTAGCAACGTAAAGTAGACACTCGAAACACAAAAAGACCACCCACGGTTTAGCTAAAAGTTCAGTCACACTTAATCAACATTAATGATCGTCTAAGAAAGAGAGGCTGAACATCTGCCTGGAGGGTTTGCAATGGACATGGTGACAGCAGGGACATGTGCAGCTCTCGGTTCAAAAGGCGGGAAATAAATCTGTATCATTTAGTCATTTGGCTCCTTAGTGACATTAACGTAACTCAACTGAAAACAATTTCCCAATGGAGAATAACGTTTCCTCAAAGTTGGATGTACTCCTAGAACCTTGTTTTCTTTTTTTGTTGTATACAGAGGTGAAACACTGTAATATGAAAACAAGGGAAAAACTTCATAGTAGTTGAATGTTCCATGAAAAGGGAAGTATCTTAAAACCGAATAATAAATTAAATGATGACCTTTTCTTAATTGAATCTTTCCAAAAGAATTTGGGGATCCCTCAATATTTTATCAGGATATTATTCATTCTTTTTATTATTATTATTATTATTATTGTTTTTATTTGTTTTTGGTAGAAATAATCACATGCTTACTAGCAGAATAATATATTTTAACTGATAGCTAATTTGTTTGACAACAGTCATTAAAACAATGTGTATAATAAAATAGCAGAACAGAAGTATATATATAAATACATATAATGGGTAACCACTGTTTGTAAAGTAGTAATACTACAAACAGCCTTCAATGCCTTGGAAATTCAGTAAGAAATATTCCCCTGTTTCTGTTGATATTGACACTCCTCAAGGACAAGGAATGTATGTCTTTACCAGCTGACATACTGTACAGTAAATGTCTGTCTGACCTTCTGAACGTTTCGGGCTGATGAAAGAGTATGGGTGCTAAAGTTTATTGTCAGAAAGACCTCCAGATGTTTGCTTTTCATTTGGTGCGCAGGTGTCTCCTCATCTCCACTACAGCTGTTGGCATAAGTGCCTGTTACCTCTCAAAGAATTGGGCGTGTATGGTTAGGCATATGGCATTACATTTTTGTCTGTTCTGACAGCCAAACATCATCATTTTACTTGCAGGTTTTGGCCCGAGATGAAGCTGAAGCAGAAAGCCAAAAAGGAAAGCAGCTCCAATATCTTCGAGGCAGCTACTAAGGTAAAACTGGCATGTGAGATGAAGTAACATGAAATGAGTACAACTTCATTAGAACATTTATAGCCTTGGTAGAAAGGAATGTGATGTTACAGTAAATCAAGGCAACAATGTACTGGTAAAAAAATGCCAAGTGCTGACTATTAAGTAAACCATTCTTTTTCAACACAAGGACAAAATGTGAATAATTAGTAAGGCTTTCATATCTTCAAAGTAAGGGGAGTGCTGCTGTGGGTCGAGGACATGATTCCCTGTTGTTCTGTAGGGATATGACTAAATTACAGTCTCCCTGGGGACGTTTAGGTTTTGAAAACTATTTTTTAACAAAGAGTCAAGCAACTGCTTGTGTCTTCCGTTAATTTTTTAACTCAAAATGGAATCCACAATCATTGTAAGTTGATAATGAGAGTGAAACACGGCTATTAAACCATGATACCCTCAATGTGGTCTCACTCACGATGCCCTCACATTGACTTCCGGGGTAATTATCCAAAACTGCAGAATAGAGAAGAAACCCAACCACATAATTGCATTTGGAAAGTCAAGGTAAAACTGAGAACGAGGATAAGGATGCCAGATGCAAGGTAAAAAAAAACAAACTTTGGCATGACCGTATTGCATTGGCAACTTGGAAGATAATGTCCCCCCAAAAATTAACAATAAAAACTCAATCTCAGCCAAAGACCAAACGTGTGACATTCTAATACCAAGCATAGCATAGAAAAAAAATTATCTGGGTAGACCCTGTGAGTACGAAACGTTAGTGGAATTGATTAAATTTGATTTATCTCCATGTGTTGTGATCAAGCAGTTAGGTTAGCCATTATTTTTTTCTAAACTGTCTCCTGCTGTTATGAACTTCAACTAATATGGAATGTGTGCAAAATTATTTAGCCAGTCAAAGCTACGTAACTTTTTTCAGTTTATAGCCCTTTCCCTTACTTTAACTACACAATGTAATTTAACAGTTATAGCCATTTGAAGCAATTAAGGGCTCAGGTTTGGTAAACATTTTTTCTCACAAGTTGCACCTTCATGTAAGAATCAAGTATTTTTTTGAGTATAATGATTAATTCCTGATATCAGGAGGCTGCGTCTTTAATTTAAATGCTAGTGACAGCCCACCCTGGTGACTCTGCAGCATGTATGTTGGACTTGGTGCCCCATCAAGCTTACTTTTTGATAGCTGCTAACAGGACTCCAGATGTTTTAACATCTGGTTTGTGCAGGACTTTGAAGGGACTGAACAGAAAATTATTGTGTTGAAAAATATTACGCATAATTGTTGAAGGATTTGTACTAGTCTCCTACCATAAACTAATAGTGTTAAATGCATCACAACTGAAATAGTAAAAGAAAGGCTCAACATGCAGAATACATTTGAATGCTGAATATTTTGTTAGAGTTTTGGATTGGGGATCATAATACTACTAAAACAATTATCCCTCAAAGTTGAGAGTAACAACACAGCTAGGAGAAATATTCTGTTCTGAATCAGTTTTTTTTTTTTTTGTTGGACAGCTGGGATTTACAACATTACCGGAGGGTATATTACCTGGATATGTTGAGGGGCGCTTAGTGCTCATAATGAGATCATAGGACCAGAGTCATCTGCTCTCATTATAAAAAGTTACTTTGGGTCATGTTTATAATGTCATTCACATGACCAACCTTAATTAAAAAAATGCAAATATTAACAGTTTTTGTAACATTGGGCGTAATTCTACAAAGCACTTGAGGAAAAACAATAAAACAGTCAAATGTGGTGGTAGTGTGATGGTCTTGGGCTGCAGTACAAGACCTGAAAGACTGTTAGGTCATGATTCATTTACTACCAGCTGAGATGCACTTAGGTTCTGTTGCAGGGTTATCTAAAACACCCACAAGCCAACTTTGCAATATGTCTGAAATTATGTCTCATGACAAGGCCACACTTGCTCAAAAACCCTCTGGTCTTCTCAAATTAAAGTAGTTGTCTAAAGAAAAGAGGGATAATTTGCTGTGTCTCCACAGAGATTGGAACAACTCTAATGTAGATAAAGCTTGAATTCAGTTGTTGCTGATGTTGCCCCAACCAGTTATTAGATTGAGGATTGTTTTGAAGTATGTTGTTTTTAGTAACATTAAATCACCAATTAAAAAACACTTTGGAGATAAATTATCCAAAGTTTATTACAGTATGCTTCACAGAGTCTTTATCTGTATCACATTGTTGTGTTTGATTGGATGAGGTCTTTTTTGAGGCTTCTCAAAATCTAGTAGCCGGTAACTTCTATTTCATCTCAGAAGTCATTGACCATAAATGAGCGTTAATTAACTTATGTTTGCATTTTTAAAATGAGGACGTTTGACATAGCAGCTTGAGAAAAACACCTGGAAATTGTCAATTGGAGATTTTAATTCAAAACTTTGAAAATGAGGCAGATGTCCTACTGCCTCATGGCTAGCATTTTGCAGATGCCTTGTGCATTTCTGCTTGATAGTGGATGTCACATTCATTCTTGCATATTGCACTAGACTTTTAAATTGCGATGATGTTGTTTAAGTGCCTTTGATGAAGACTTAAGTGAAAAATCCAATGAATAATGTTTCAACCTCGTGAAACAAAAAAAAAAGTCTTCAAAGGAACCATCTCAAAAGCTAACAAGTGCGGCAGCTGTGTCCAAACTCCACATGCTCCTGTTTCTCCAACTATGTAAACTGTGGGATGTGTAATCAGAGTTGTTTAATGCAGACATCTGGAGTGAACAGCATCATAGCATGCTTAAATATTTACAGCTGGGCCACAGTCTTTCACCTCATGAAGCATCACCATCTGGTCTGAATACCAAGACCATCTCCTCGGATTTAGGCAATGCAATCGCTACCATCTAAAAAAGACATAGTGAAGGGACTTGGGAGACTCATTGAATAGTCTCAGTTTCGTGTTTTAATTTTTCTTTGAGGAAAATGCTTGAAAACAAACTCCTTGTGTACTTTGGATAGTATTGGCATACTGTGCTGTCCTGTAGTTAGGATTGACATCAGTTAAAGTAATATATTAAATATAGCATCAAGAATAATAATATAGAATAAAGTATCAGTGGAAACCAGAACAACCGAGAGCCAGAAATACTGACCAAACTTTAAAACAGGTTGTACAGGACTTGATCACCATGCATCAGGGCAACTAGTATGTCATACTCCCATAGAGTCTACCCAGGGGACACAGTAGAACACCCTCAAGGACTTTGGTGAATTTTTAGTGCTGGTCCTCTGTTCCAAGGCCAAAACGAAAACCATGCTGCTCCTCCTAAATCTGATATCTGATTTCCAATGGAACATTCTCTCTGCTGCTCTTGAATAGACTATACCAGGCAGGGTGAGGATTGTGATCCCTGTGTAATTAAATCCCATCCTTTGGTACCACTCCCACTAGTCCAGTCTGGCAATTTAAAGACAATGTACCCGATATCCATGCAATGTTGCTGAGGGTTAGGGTCAACCAGGACAACCAAAGTTTTTATGAATGCTAGGCAGAGAATATCTATTGCCTGGGCCTTGACATCAGACTCACTAAAATCAGCTCCCTTATAAGAAAGTGTGTTTGTAGAATTGAGGATGTCTTTAAGTGCTGAGCCCACAGACTCCCAAATGACTGTTATGTTGTTATTATGTGGCAGTTTACAGGCAGTTTATCTACCATTGCACACACACTACAAATACATTTATAGGCTTCAATCACATGTCACCCAGCTGGTTGCTGCTAAGCCAAACAAATAGAGGTTACACACATGCTGTGGTTTAGAGGAATAATACTTAACTAGATTCATAATTTACCATAGCATTACATGGCAGAGTTTACAGCCATTGCTGCCTCAAGGCATTGATCTTACCAACATCCTTTCAATTGTAACATGCTCTTTGCTTGGCTGTAACTCTCTGCTGTCATGTTTTAAAAGTAAGTTGTGAATCCTCAAAAATATATACAAGCTCACATAGTCGAGTTCAAATCATGCAATGTGTGAGTTGGTGATGCTTCTTTTGTCTTGACCGTGCATTATAAAATATGTTAATAATGATGCATTCAGAGAGAGTAAAATGACCTGATGGGTGGTGTTTCTGAAGCCGTTGACAACACAATGAACTTTAAATTGACTACACCCTATGAGCAAAATGCACGGTGAAGCTTCAATCCCAAGTGGCCCATTTAGGTGCAACTGAAAGTAAATTAAGACGTAGTCTCTGCTTCTGTTCATAGCTGCTTGTGTGTTATTTGGTTGCCCAACTGCTCCATATTTTGACATCCAGCTTGTGCATCAATCCAGAGCTCCCAAAAAAAAACAGCATAGAAGTCTAAGTTGTTTTTCCTCCCTTTACTGTGAATGATGAGGTTAGGTTGTGACATTTTGCCAGTGAGGCTGATCATTTGGTTCAATGATTCCATATTGTATGTAGACATTTTTTTTCTGCCAAAATGGTTGGTGTTCGATTAAGTAGGTTTTACTTTAGTTTCACTTTATGTGCATGAAAAAGTGTCATCTTGGACAAACCAGAGTCAGGTCATGCCCCCCAAGTTTCATTCCTGTACCCCAAATAAGAACAACAATGTTCTCAACCTGTAGAAATGTCAATGCCTTGATAATACATCAATTAACAGCTTTAATGGGTGTTTAAAACCCCATTAAATCAAAATATTTTTTCTGCGAGTAATTACAGCAGTACAACAACTAATTTAAATTTGAAAGTAAAAGTTATTATAAAACAAGATATTAATAAATGTTGACTATTATTATTTACCTCTAGATTATCTGCAGAGCGGCTGATGCTTGGGTCGAACCGTGGGGGGTCGGGTGGGGATACTGCATACACCATGTTGCCCAAATCACTCCCAGACAGTGACAGCATAGAGTCTTGTTTCTGATGGATTATTTCCCTTTTGATCTCCGAGCGCAGGTCCAAATAGCAGACAAGGGTTACCGCATGCAGTGAGAGTGACAGTAGAAATAATCCAAGGAAGACCACACTGCTGCTCCGACTCCGGCAGTTGGCGCTGCATGTACACGGTTCACCTCTGGGCATCGCTTTGCCCGTGAAATCATCCACGGGTAGAGCATCGTGTGCCATTATTGGACGGGGCGCGAGTCAGATGCTCTCTAACTCGGCATAGTCAGCCTCTGCTATTTATTTGCGTGGAAACTCATAGATGCGGCTCCTTGCTGCAGTAGTGACAGGTCAGTGCGGACTTTCTTGCAGCGTCTATAGTGCCAGGGCAGGACACACCCACTTCATATCTGATTGGTCAATAGACCAGACCAGAGGTGGTGATGCTGAGAATCAGATTTAGTGATGGGGCGACATCAAAAGGATGCTTTGTGTTACTGCAACGATTTGTTTGAGATGCTCACACAGAGTTGGCAGTTATTGTGATGTGAGAAAAAATGCTGAGAGACCACAATAGTGGTTCATTTTCTTATTTTCTATTCTTTGAGGGTGGACATGCTTTTGTGTAGCCATTCTCAAGGCTTTGACTCAGATGGTGAGTCCTCCTCTCAAGGCAAAGGCTTTCCTTAGGTCTGTGACACTTTTCCCTCCCTATCACACATCAATATTCTTGCTATTTTAGCAGAAAATCTTGCTTTTGTGGTTTCCTAATAACCTAAGGCAGAGTCAGAGAGTTTGAAATTTCAGGGAACCTTAGCTGATTAGAATGTGACACCATCGGTTATAATATCAAATGTTTCCAAGATGTTGACATTTTTAAAAACAAATCTGGGTTTTAATGATCTGTAAGATATACTGATCTGAATTACAAGAAAGAAGGGGTGAAAACCCTTTTCCACATTTATTTTAGAAATGCAAGGCACTGCACATCAATCAATGGATGACATTAAAAAAAAAAAAAACAATGAATAAATCATTCAGGGTTGGATCATGATGGATCACCAGAATTGGTTACTCTTCTGGAAACTGATACAAAATATTTATGTCATTTGGACAGAACCCTGAAACAACTTGCCGACACTGAGCAATTGTATCTTGTGAAGAAAATAGGGATTTGATGATTGGGAATGAAAGGCCATTCAATGTCCATCTCATGTGGCATATGTTCTCACCATGGAATTGATTACTTCAAGAACGCTAGAGTCTCTGATGTAAACGTATTGTTGTTCATGCTTTAAAGACAGACTGTAATTGTATCACCGCTGCCTGTTTCTCATCTTTATGTAGCACCCTTAAAAGTGATTCTTGTCATCTGCCACTGAAGGGCAGCATTGCCAAGCCATAAATCAATTAAATTGCATACCAGTCATGTTAACAGAACTTTGAATAACCACTTAATTAATGCAAGATTGATATGAAAACCGCATGTTGTTTTATGCATTGTACAGTATAGTGGCATGCTGGTCTTCTTTGAAGAAGTACTTGTGTATTATCCCCTCTTTTTTTTCTTTTTAATCCTGAAGAAGTGAAATCAAGGGCAGTGAAAAGTAACCCTCATTGGGGCTGTGAGTTAGTGAAGGCTCAGCCAAAGCCTGTTTGTTATGCTCTTCATCTGAGCCTTATGTGCAATTATGGGAAGCAGTACATTATCAACAGAAAGCACATGCATTCCCTGTTTTAATGTCAACATATTTAGGCCAATGTATGTCAAAAATTGCCACTTTTGGGATCAATAAACCTAAGATTTCCACATTTGGCCCAGAAATGGCATCCACAGAAACAATTATAGCAAAATAAAAAAAAAATGCCATTTTTTTTCTGGAGCAAATAGCAAGCTGGAGTAATTCCTTTTCCATCCGCAGGGCTTCTATGCACAGTTTATAAATGGTATGCCACTATCCTCTCTGAGCTTATAACAAGATTTAGAAGCTTTCCCTGCCAGATGAGGTTTGCAGAATAGATATGTTACATCCGACCATGAAGGGTTCTGAAATGGGCCAAGCTCACTAATGAAATATGATGCATGCCTTAGTCCCTGCTATGAAGGGCTATATATCACCGTCTTTTGTGAAAAGTGGCCTAGAACATCTAGAATTGATTTATAATTGGCATTATCAGAACAGATATAATTGAAATGATCCATGACATTTTCTTACTGTGATTGTAGAGGTGACTGATATTTTTTTTCTCCATAAATGCAATCCTATTAATTAATTATTGTTTGTATATGTTGTGTACACACTTTTCTTTGGGTGCTTTAAGTCCATTGGTGCCCCCAGGCCTAATACTACCCACTAAACCCCCAAAACCTAAATATGTATTTGAATGCATCATTAAACATTTTGATGTTTTGAAATCAAGTAAATAAAATTAAGTATTAGTAAGTATTTTCTCTCTGTTAACCCTGAAATATGAATGACATGCAAGTTTATATGAGCCTGGGTATATCATTTTGATGGTTATGCTCTCTTTGTTTTTAGGGTGCTTGCCATGATGCTTTTCTGGGATTCTATTGGGCTGTCACATTCTCACTGCCAGCTCCAATAAACAGTCACTACACATATAAGAGCTGCTAAGTTACAGCCAACTCAAGAGGAACACCTAAAGTGAACCCAGAGGTAATGTTTCTTTTAGTTCCTTTGTTACCATCATCTTTGTTTGGGTTCATTTAGCTCACTTTCACATGGGACAAGTTCTCTTTCTGTTTTAACTTTGGCATTCTTGAGCATTAGAAGTTTTTCTCTCACATCTGTTTGTTTGGCTCTGGCTCAGTGTCCACAATATTTTGTGTCTTTTTAACTGGATTCTACAAGATGAATGACTTGAACTTTAAGACTAAGAAATGGCTGCAGTGCGTAAAATCTAACAATCACATTTAAGCAGTTGGCACAATGAAATGTGAATGGTAGAATGAATCATTTTGGTTCAACAGAGAAAGGAAATAACGTCAAATATATTGTCAGCAAACGAGCAACATATTTAACAGGGTAATTCATTTTAAAACTTAGGCTGTTTCTCATACTATGCAGACCATGTTGTGTCAAACTACACAAATGTTCTATAAAAAAGGCAACGAAACGTCAGAATTTTTTTTCACTTTATGTTTAGTCGAGGTTTAAAAGAAATAGCATCTTTATTGCCTCATTGTAAAATTATACACACAGGTTGCTTATGATAAGCACTACTATGTTACAAATTACAGCTGGCATATCTTTGAAGATGTAACTTCCGGTTTGTCACGCTCTGCAGAAGTAATGTTGGACTCTGGAGCATAAGATTCAAACCAAGCAGGCATCTCATGATATTTATTGACCTCAAAAACACCCGCAGGCATGAATAAGAAGTAAGAAAAAGGCCGTATGATAAAAAGTCGACGGGGATCTTAAAAAAAAAAATGGAGTAACTGAAGTGATGGGAAGAGTGCTGCAAGAGAAGGGTATCAGTTCAAAACAAAGCAAGCCACTCAATACCTAGACAAGGTAGACTATACAAAACAAGAAGAGCTATAGGTAATTCAAAATCAGGATAAACAAGCATTCAACAGCAGCAGAATGTGATGCTGTTTTCACCCAAAAATATAGCTTTTTCCTAGCTGTGAATAATATGTAAAGTAATGCAAGTTTTTGCTAATTTCTTCTCATGAACGGGTGGATTATTCTGTGAATTGTTCATGAAAGGAATAATCCTACCAAACAAAATCCACTCTTATGTACACTTGCCAGCAAGAGTATCAAACAAAGACACTGAATAGAAAAAAATTCATAATTCTATGATTTTTAAATGTGGTTGGAAAAATCAAAAATCAAGTGTTTGAGTGTAATTGGCGGTAAATTATCATGGTTGGTTACTGATCGTGAGACATGAAGCCATTTTGCTTTAGGCCTGTAACGAAAAAGGGTCATATCGAGTGCGAGTTGGCGCAGCATTTAAACTCTATTAAAATGTAAATCTTTGCGACTGGGCACTGCCAAAAGTGAGAGTGGAAAAGAAAAACTCATCAGATATGCTCTTATTCAATTCCCCCCATAGCACCAACACATTTCATACTGAAGTGATTGCACAGTTCAAAGGCTCAACACCAGGCAAGCACATGTTATTCCGTCTTAAAATAACAATGCAGATGGCACCGTGTCATTCCGCCTCTTTGGTCCCAAGTAAAATGTGGCACTGTCATGCTTTTACCAGCATGGCTTCAAAAAAATAACTTGTTTAAGAGGATATATATTTTACAAATCTAATGTTTTAGTGCCCTTTGATTGGCTGGGCACAGATTCAGGGTGTCCCCTTACTCGGGATAGGCTCCATCAGCCCCCACAACCCTTGTGAGAATAAGCGCGTATGTCACTTTCTCTAAAAATAAAATATCTAAATGTCTTCTAGTTGTTTATAGTCAGTAATAATTATTAGAAAATGTGTTGGCTTGGCTCAACTATTCGCACTTATTCAGCCAGTAGACCTCTATCTTATTCCCTTTTACTATCTAACTAAAAAATACTGCATGAATATCTAATTATGACACTCAATCGTGATCAAATAAGTTGAGAGACCTTGAGAGAGTTTGTCGGCTTATCATTCATCACAGGTCTCGTCTGAACCTGTGGGAGTTAATTTAGTATTGTGTAGTTTTAACATTGACATATTAGTGAAACGATTATTCAATTCAATTGTACTGTACATTTAATGATAAAAATGTTTTATTTTGTTGGTTTAACCTTGAAAACCTGGTCAAACTTTCATCCGTCACTTTGTGCTGAGACCTTCCAGTTTACAATTTCAGCTTATTTCCCGTCCTCTGTCACTTTCCCTAGATCTCATTATCTCTCCAAATATCATAACTTATTCAAAAGCCCTTAAAAGGCTCCAGACTATACCCTGACGCAGCAATATCCGACAAGTGTGCCAGTTCATTAAAAATAGTCATCAAAGATGCACAACACAAACATACGCACACTCTCCAGCATACTCACACGAGCTAATTCAGCTTTCTGGGAAAAAGTCGCCCCTGTGGTGCTGATAAATTCCCTTTAGTCCTATGCTGTGTCTTATCAGAGTGCCAGATATGTTGTCTTTTTCAATGCCTTTTGCCAGAACAACATGATGGGAATATATAAACTAGGTTTTTCGGCAACAAGTGATTCTTTTTCTAAATAAAATATTTTGTGTTAAGAACCAACTAACTGCAAAGTTTGTCAACTGTAACATTGAAAATATTTAGCACCAGGTCACCATATTTTAGGCACACTTTGATGGAATTTGTTTTTTCTTTGTCATTTCACCACTTTTTAATCACTAAAAGTCTCTAATTTCTTTTGACAACATTGTGATGCTGTTGCTAATCAATCAGCATTAATCAGATGAGTAATAAAAAACTAAATTATGATTAAAGTGGTGCTAGAGCTAGTCTCAATGCCACAGTGTTGACGTGATGCTCCTATTGGTGCATTCAGGACTTTCTCACTAGTGATTTCCATATTTTACCTCACAGGTTAGTGGAGAGCCATATTCACCCATGGAAAAAGCCACATATGGCTCTCGAGCCGTAGGTTCCCTACCCCTGGGCTAGTACAATAGCTCCATGCTTTATTAGGGACCTGACTATCCTGTCCTGTCCTGATGTTATGTTAAATCTCTTAGGCAGATGCATTCCTGAGAGTGTCTCAAGGTATGCATGCACCTGTGTACTACTGGATGAAGTACCATCTTCAGATTTATTACTTGGCCTTAAACCATGAGCCTTCATTACTGTCTGCTCATTGTGTTTTGAAGGTTAAGGAAGCCTATTAAACCCATGGCAGTCTGTTGGGATTCCAGCATTGCATACCTCTAAATAGAATTTAAAATAGCCGGATGAGTTTTAGAATTTAAGGACTAAAGGAATTGACCTCTTGATATGAGGTTATTTGCGGCGCTACAATGAAGGAGAAAAAATAATCACTAAAGAAAAGAATGGAATGAGGAAATGCACTTGTAGAGAGAAAGAAGCCCTATTAAAAGAAATGACACTGTCATGGTTCAGTGAGTCCTTGCAGTGGGCCGCAGTGTGCTTAATGCTCTCTGGCTGTCAACACCACACAGCTAGTCGCAGTGCTTTGCTTCTCTCAGGGGGATTCTCTGTTGGTCTGTGCTCTTGATTAACTTGCTCTTATTAAAGCTCATAGCAGGAAGGGATTCACTCAACCAAAGCATATATCTAGAGTACAGCCTGCAGTTGAATAAATTTGGGGAGAAAATTGAAGTGATCCTCAACTTGCTGGATAGGATGAAAAAGACTGCAGGAGGGCCATCTCATTTTTTAGGCTTACCCACATTCGATATATGCAGTTTTAGCTGGGCCCTTAGCGCTGTGTTGATACTGAAAAAAACACTGGTGTCTTTGATAGTCTATGGAGCACCCTGGGGAGGAGTCAGGTGTCATGAAGAGTAAGTTTGAGAAAGATTTGAATTTTTTAGCTCGGGTTCTTCCCCAAAGACACACAGTCTGTGCAATAAGATTTCTGAGGAAATCATCAGCACCCATTCTTGTGGATGTGCACATTGTAAAAACAAAGACAAGGGTAGGTTATCTTCTCTTGGAGCATCTGCATACTGGTCCCCAACATTTTCAGCTCCTTCCCTCAAGTAGGCGCTATCGATCTATGGATGCTAAGTCAGGAAATATTCTAGCAGTTTTTGTGTCTGTCCATTAACATTTTTAAATAGCTTTTTAAGATTGCCATTATAGCACCTAGACTTGTTTTGCCATATTTAAACATCCCTATATGTCAGACCACCAATCATGTGCCGCCAGTATTCAGAAAACGTTTCTTAGATGTGGCGTAGCTTTGACAGGAAAGTCTTTGTCACACTGACAATTTATATAATTTCACCACTCTCCTATTATGAGTTGGAAAATTTCAGTTAATATTAAATCCTATTAAACATGATGGAAGTCAGCTCAGTGCAACCAAACAGCTGCCATTAGTCTCAGATTTTTCCTCATTCTAACCATTCTGTTCATTTGAACCAAAATCTTATTAAAGCCAATGATGTATTGACATATGTTTCAATGGCAAAATAGTTTCCCCAAGTTCTTCGCAAAAGTCACTGTGTCATCGGTGTCTTTCATCACCAGCTAAATTCCATGTAATATTTACTGCTGTCAGCAGTTTATTAGGGCTTTTACTACTCTACGAGCTGCGTGTTCCATATGGCGCTTCTGAAATGCCACATCTCTTGGGATAGTTTGCAGAAGCTGCAATAAAACTGTTTAAGTTCTTTCTTCACCATTTCATGTCCTTTGTACATTATTCAGATGCTAGGTCATTATAAGTAAATTACTTTAGGGCCTCCCTGATTTCATTTCAAATGAGCTATGGAAATGTTTTATTTATTACTAAACATAACACAGTTTTGCTGTAATTTGTAGATTTTAGTTTATTTTACAAGACTTAATGGTGAGGCATGGGGAAGAATTCATGTTTATTACAATCCTACATTTATTTTCCTTCTTGTTTAAGGAAAGAAAAAGTTACTAACTTATTGAGATGAAACTTTCCTATTTCCAGCTTTCTAGACTATGATGGAGATAGTCAAAAGTTCACTCTTACTGTGAAAATGATTTGAATGGAATGTTAGATAGGCTGACCCAGTTTTTATTATCAAAAAAGTGTTGAATGTGCAAAAAAAAAAAAAATCTGGGAATTAAAATAAGTAACCCCGGCATGACTTTGAGGCATATGTTGAGAATAAAATGCCAGGTTTATGCTCTTCTCAGCCTTGCAAAAGTGAACCTCATCTAGGCAAGACAAATGTATTTAATAAACTTAGCTTTCATTTTCTCACTAAGATCAGTTTGACAAACAACCATTCAACATTAAAGTGGAGAACAGACACTTTCTTTCATTGATAGAAGGATGACATTGTTTAATTTGTAACGTACAACCTTTAAAAACAGCCTACTAATTATTTCCGGTAATCACTGCCCCCTCATTTTACCGGGAGCGTACAATTTTTACTTGAGCTTGAAAGATCATTCGTTTTCTAGTGTTTGCTCTCTCCTTCATCTCTCTTATGTAACACTTTCCAAAATGGAGATGGTGTATTAAACAGGCTTAGTCATATTTTATGGTGGGAAGCCAATTATTGGAAACATGCTTCATCCATTACCTTTTGAATTCCTTCAAATTGCATCAGAAATGTTCCCATACTGGTGTCCAATTTAGGATCAAATGGAAATGTACGCTTCCTCACCACTGTAGGAGGGCGATAACATGAATTAATTTAGTTCATTTTGTTTGGTTATTGCTGTAAATGGTCCCAAAAAGATGCAATCATCAGGTTTTTGTCACAGTCTCTTTACCCCCCATTGAGAAACAGATTGATGCCACCTTCCTGAATATGCATTGATGATGATTGCATGACTTATGCATAAGAATTATGGCATCACATGATTTTTAGAAGTCAAAAATGAGTCCTATTTATCAGACTTTGCTTTATTTTTCTGTCTTTGTAGCTCCTATGGCATTCCTGTCGTGTTTTTAATCTGAAACTGTAACAGCACAGTACTTGTCTCAATATTTACCAGGTTGTTGTATAATGCTAGTGCAAAACATCCTGAGAGCTGCTGCCATGTTTCTGTCTGAATTGATTCAGTAATCATTTCATGGCATGTGACCATGGGACTTAAGCCTTACTGACATTATTTGTAATCGGGCTGGTATAATTGCCTGACTATCCAACAATACATTTTTGGAATTAAGAACATGGTTGTAGGAGAATTGCCGGACAAGTGGCTGCACTTGACCTTTTTGTGAGTTTGTCTCTTGTGGGTATTGACCCTTGAGTAAATACTGTCAAGCCTCCCCAGACAGTATGTGTGTTTCCATTTGGGACATTGGTGGGACATCGTTTTTCGTAGGGCTGATAGAAGATGCAGCTCCAGTAGTAGCTTTCCTAGTTTGACAATGTTCAATCTCCTATTGGCTTTTTCTGTACACTATATGATTCTTTTCAATCATATTAGAGCTGAAATTCAAATTGTTGCACCTGTCTGCATAAAGCTTGCAGTTGGAATTGGCTACAATGTTGGTAGGTAAGAAGATAGCACAAGCTGATTGCAAGGTACTATTGCTCTAAAATTGTATGGTACAACCAGCACACCACAAACAGAATCAACTTAATAATTGTATGGAGGCTAATGATCTGGAACCCTCGGGGTTACATATGTTCTTTAACATTAATAAGTATATAGCTTCATTGATATGTACTGTCCCTTTATGAAATAGATCAAATTCTTATTGGATTGTCCCAGTACATTCATGCCAACTGAAAGAGAGACATGATGCGTGAGACCATGGGATTTTCCTTAACATTACATCTCTTGAATTCCAGGAGTTTTCCATTACTGTTAAGAAGCAGCTATTGCAACACAAAAGGGATCAACTCAATTAAACCCACCTTTGATGTTTGTTTGCAAAGCAACACTCTCACCATAGACATGTAGTTTACCAGATGCCCAATTATCCTCTCCCACTCTCACTTTGCTCACCAACTTTATTCTCTCCCTGCTCTCTCTCTCTGCTCTCTCTCTCCTCTCCCTCTGTGGCACCAGACGGCTTCCATATCCTTTTGACTCCCCAGGCTGAGGCTTATTTAACAAGCACCTGGATGGCGGGGCTGAGGATGTGGCAGCTGTGGAACTGCAGAATGTGTTTTGCCCCTCTCAACCATGGGAGACTAAATCCCGGGGAGGGTAGTCTACAGATGGGCTTGGTTTGATGCACTTCACCTTGGAATCTGCTAGATGAGTCCCATACGGGATAACCTATAAGCATATTTGAA
This sequence comes from Stigmatopora nigra, assembly GCF_051989575.1. Classification (NCBI taxonomy): domain Eukaryota; kingdom Metazoa; phylum Chordata; class Actinopteri; order Syngnathiformes; family Syngnathidae; genus Stigmatopora; species Stigmatopora nigra. Next base: position 10,039,058 of record NC_135521.1, read on the forward strand.
TGCTAATTGCATACAGTCAGATTAATTACCTGACTGCATTTTTTTGTATACAGCTGCAGACTCTTTCGTCTTCGTCATCTTAGTCTTTTCATTCTAGAAGACGCTTTTGCATGATCTGGCAGCGATCAATGTGCAATGAAATTGACCAAAATAGGACACCATTGGCCTAGGAATTTGATATATTTGTCATTGCTGGCCAAGAAAGCCCTGGCCTTACATATTTTGCAGAAGAAAATGACATTATGGCAATCAAAATGAGTTTTAGGGGGAAGATAGCAAGTTTAACAAGTTTGCAAGCTCCAGTTCTACTCGAACTGTATTTTTCTATTGCTTGCCTCTGAGTGTTCCTTTGGTAATTTTGAGTAAAAACCATCATAGTGATACAATCTTTCCTACTCTCCTCTGTGGCAATAACCGACAGCGTTCAACCCTAGTTATAATCATCATTCTGCTATCACGGCCTGATTTGACATAAAGGTCCCATCTTTACATCGACCTCACCTTTGTCTCACCAGTAATAGCACTTTTTATAGCATCGGGAGTCTTTTCATTCTAGCACAACTACAATAAATCACACCACTCCCTCTCTTCATACTGTCATCAGCGTGCAATTCACCTAATTATTTAATAGGCTGCCTGATGATCCACTCCTTTAAAGTCATTGTGGTATGGAATGAAAAACAAGAATGCCGATAACTGTTATTTCTCTTGTTATTTATTTATTGCACCTCCACTCCAAAAGGTTAGTCTTTTCCTCATTTTCAGACAAGTGCAACTGATCTGCAGTATCTGAACGCTCTTTCATATTGCTTTGTCTCCACTGTGTCCATGACCCAGGAAATAAGGTTTTATCATTAGATCAGACTTGAGATGCTTTTGTTGTCAAATGAAAGTTACACTCTCCTTTCATAATTGTCTTCCTCTACTTCAAATGGAAAAGGAAAATTGATCTCCCACAAGTGTAGCAATTGTAATTTGGATGTAAAATGGAGCAGCAGTACAAGACTGGACCTGCTTGCATGACAAGGCATCTTAAATGACAATCAATGTAAATAGACAGAGGAAAAGAGCAAGTCACTGGGTACTCAGCTGCTGTGGATTGACTTTCGATCAGCTGAGATGGCGTTATAATGGCCTTTCTGAACCCATGATATATTTTTAGATGCTCCCAACTTGCACATGTTTTAAATTTGTATAGTGTATCCCCCGCTGCTGCACAAAAATGTATTACCCCAAGTGGATCTCTTCATTTCTCTCTGTCTGTAGATGACCCAGTAAGACTCTGCAAAATGAGCACAAGTTTGCCTGCTGTGACTTATTTTAAGAAATGTTGTTTTCAGCTTTTGACAGTAGTCAACATAGTCTGGGGTGTCAATATATAGTATATATATTTGAAACTATTAAAAGTTTTTTTTCTTTAAGACAGCTGGCCATGAAAAGAGAATATGGAGTAATGACAGTGATGACTTTCTCCCCCTCAATTATATTAATTTATTGATTTAAAATGGGGCTCAATGGAGCAAGATATTTAGAATGGACACTTAAATTAGTTTAAAGTTGTTTACCTTTGTTTGATTTGTAAGCACCCTTACAAAAACTTGCAAATGATTTTTTCCTGTTGAAATACATTGAAAATGTCCAAATATAACTTAAGTGCTCTATGTTGCGTCACAAATAAGTAAAAAAATACAAAAAGTCCTTTGGGTCAACAGTGAATCACCACTGTACCGTGACAATATCTTGAATATTTATATAGCTACTGTATTTCATACTACGTTCATAAAATCAGCTAATCCAAAATAATGTCTGTGTTGAGTTTTTGTGGGCACTGTACCAGCACAGATGAATCTCCCATTAAGTTTTTCATGATTCATTGCAAAAGTTGCACAATGTGGAAAGTTCAGGAGATTTTTGTCTTTTTTTGCGGGGGAGAAAGGTTGCGCTCTGTGGACATATTGCTCTAGTTTGAGGAGGTTCTGTTCTATATAACTTCCTGTACTGTAATTAGTGAGAGTGATTACTGAGCTGACTCACATTACAAAGCAATCTGTTTTACTCAAAATATTTAATGCTTTGGTAGATTACATCAACATTCTTAATAATTGATGAATATTCATGATATGACATCATATTAAATGCACGTCGCATGTGATAGGAAAGTCATCATAAAAAGTAGGGAAAAAGAATATTTTGTAGTTCAATATATACTCATTTCCACCACCTTGTTGTGGTATTTTATATGTGCAGGGAAAATAGCAGTAACCAAGAATTGCAATATAACACTCAACTAGATACACTGATGAATATGTTAAATAGAATAAAATGGAGTGATGTGAGTGGGTCAACAATCTTCATGTTGTGAAGAACCATTTATGTTCTCAACCTTTATTAATAAAGGTTGAGATGAGTGGATTGCTTATACTTCTTTTGAATATTTGAAACATCTATTGTGGAATACTTGAAATGTGCCCACACTTATGCAGACGTTCTCTCCAGCGGTCCCTGGATATACTAAGTTTGGGACTAGATTTAGAGTCTTTAATGAAGCTAAATTACTTTTCCTATGTGGAAGGAAGATGTATTATTGGTGAAAACATTTTTGCATGTAGAAAACATGCTTAATTGATTCAGGGATTTTAAAAGATTTTGAATTCAAACCCTTTAAATTGTGAGTCAAGCAAGATTGCCATTAAATAATGATATTTCTTTTTTAAATCCTGTATTGTAATGAACAAAGTTTTTGGGAAATATTATTCCTGTGAATATGCTTTTCTGCAAAAGTTGAAAAAGGAGGACTCCATACAATTATTAATTTGAGCAAATATCAGGTTACAACATACAGCATGTTTGTACAATAGTAGACTATGGAATGTTTTAGGTGGAATGCATAGCATAGTTTTATGCTCTTGTTTTGTGTTTTGGTGTAGTAATTGCTGTACCTATAATAGTGACATGATAACGGTGGTATTAAGGTGTGGATTAAGTCTGTTAAATCCCCACTAAAGGCCTTGGGTACTAAATCCACTTCCCGCCAATGTTTTGCAGTAATATAGAGTCGGCAAAATGTGAAGCGAGCAAGGGCTTTTAAAGCTGAATGATGTCCTCTAAATCACAGTCCGAGGTCTCTGAGCACACATTAAGCCTCCAGGTTTTTTCTACTAATGCCGACTAAGAGACCGTGCCTTCTCTGTTGTGGTGTTCGCATACGTATGTTTCTATAGGGTGGGGATGAAATGTTGCAGCAGTGGGCCATTAAAACTGGTGTGCTAAATAATCTTCATTTTGTACCCTAAGCCAAGCAAGAGGGGATGTTTCAATCAACTTCTTAGTAAATTGTTTCCTCTTTTATTTCCTCAGGGGGCTTCTTTTCTCATTTTCTTCTTATCTGAGTTGGGCCGTCCTTTTCCCTCCCCTTTTCATCTATGCTCATGTTCTACCTCAGTCAATCGTCAAGAAGATGAATTGGCGGGATAAGGTTAAAGGGCCACGTTGGGGCTAAATGAATATGATTAATTCAATTGGAACACTGCTTGGGAGGGCCAAAGTCTTTGTCCTGCTGTGATTAAGTCATCCTATCTGTTGTAAATTGTAATAAGCTTTTGTGATTTAGAGAAATATGCGCCAGGGTTTTAGTCTGATGGGTCTGGAAATTCTGACACTTACCTAATCCCAACCAAATAAAATTAGGATGTTAATAATCCCTCACTCACTGTTGTCAAATTGTAAGTACTGACCACCAAAAAGGGAAGTTTAAAGGTCATTTTTTTCCTCGCTATTAATTGCAAGTGGTGTTATTTTAATTTTTGGGAGGTTTGAAGATCCGAAAGTGATCTTTTTCTAATATAAAAATGATTTTATTCAATTTTAATGGTATGTTCTAGTCGTTACAAATACACTGTTTCACTATGTCCTAACAACTGCTATACATTACATTACCATACTAAAATAACGAAGTCATTTTTTATCCAGCTGGTTTTCACTAACTCAAAGTGTCAAATAATTTTTGCCTTTTCAGATTTTATTTTATTTTTTATGATGTGTGCTTTTCTTTGTTCTGTTGCCAAATAAGCACGGTTCTGGTAAATGTGAACTTAAGCAGATGTCATGTTCTTTACATAACATAAAATCACAAAGGAATTTATTTAATCAGCGCTTGAGCTCAACCCACAACAGCTTTTGACAATCCATCGCAATTACTGTACAGAAGATCTCATACATACCATAAGTATGGAGTGACACAATACACTTATCTCAGCACATTGTTTAGGTTCTTGGTTGTGTTGCAATCATTCTCTAGAGATTTATTTAGGATAAATGTATTTTGCCTGGACATGTATCATATACGTTGATATAAAATAATGTTGCTATTATCCGTTTTCTTTTAATAATCATCATTTTTTCTTTCTTTTCAGAATGAAGACTACTAAAGCAGACAGCCCCAATGTCTTATGAACTGAACCACAGTGCAGCTCATTAAAATGGAAACAAGCTTTTTAAAACAAGGAAGCAGTGATCAATCTTCCGACGGTTGGACAAAGAAGGTATGTGAGTTTAATTTCCATCACATTTCAGCATAGGAAATGTCATGTTTGTGTACTATATATAGATATGTATATGTATGTGTGTGTAGGGTTATACATAGGTATCATATTTTTTATCATGACAAATTAGGAGTTTTTGCCAATTGTAACTACAATTGTCAAACTCTTGAGTACACTATTTTGATCATATGATCTCTTAGTACAACACATTTATTTCCACTATATCTTGAGAAAAATGCTCACCAATGAAGGCCGTCATAATGCGGTCAGAACAATTTATTTTGATTTGATCAATTATTTAGAAGAAGTGACAAGTTATACCTTTCTTTTGATTCTCACATCCACAAATATATATATAGTATATATGTATGTATATTCACAAATCATTTTTATATTCATAGTTTTTTATTGATAGTTTTGTGTGGTAGTGTAAAGTCAGTTTTAGAATGTAGTTTTAGAATGACTGGATCGAGGTTGGGAAATACTGATCTAAGTGTAAGGAGATCATGTTAACATATTGCTGGATAAATATATATATTCACATTTATATTCCCTGATGTGGTCACCAGAAAGTGTTTTATAGCAGGTGAATGCATAAGAAAATAATGAGTTCTTAAAATTAAGGCATGTTAGTCCACTTTGATATGACTATATGGTGTTTGTGGTCAGCCTAATGCAGTCCCGAGTATTTTTCAGACATGACGACACAGCTGAGTAAACATAATGTGGTGATATTTGCATGAAAAGATATGTTGTTTTAAATGAAAGTGTCTTGTTCAGCACCGAGTAGCGAGTGTTTTTGATATCATAGTTGAAGTATGATATTTGAATGAATCATTCATTCATATTGAATCTTTGGAAGTTTCACTATCCAAACACACACCCAGCCAACAGTATTCCTTAAATCAAATTCCCTATTCATTCTTTGTTTGTTGCCAAATTATTTGTACCTAGGTCTTTTGAAATGTAGTTAATATGAATGGTAGTTAAAAGAAAAAATGGGCATGTCTGAATTTATACGATATTTACTCTCTAAGGGAGTTATGCACTATGATGTTTTGTATCCAACAATGCGGGTTTAATATCAGTTACGGTCCTTCATGCGAATTTCTGAAAACCACAAAATCAGGAATGGGAGGAATTAATACAAGAAAAATATTTTACACCAGAATTTTCTTTGTAAGGATCTGGAGGGGAAAAAAAACCTCTTTTGATCAGAGGTTCTATTACTCATAGTACCTCTGGAATCTCTCAGTGCTTCAGACTCTGCATTAATGATCCATTTCCATGAAACCATAGATGACAGTGGCTAGACTGTAAATTATACTGGAATAATAATATTTCATACTCCAAATTTGGGGGAAATTTGCGGATGGGATTGCTCCTTATAAACAGTTATGATATGAACGAGTTCTTGAGCTACCCTGAATCTGAATGGAACATATTGATGTCTCCTCACGCTCTTGCCCTTTATCGTGCACGGAAAATGATCTTCCTATAATCTGCATGGGATTTGAGTCATACCTGTATTACACAGTGTCTGAAGAATGTCTGTGTAGAGTGCTCAAAAGCGGCTTTGTGCTAATATTTGTTTTTAGATCTCATTCTGCCATCCTTTTCCATGTCAGAGGGTTTATAGTTGATCTCAATATGTCCTTTTTCTACAAGTTTACTATCTGCAAATACATTAGAAGTTACTTCAAATATTCTAAACCGGAATTCCTAAAGGTACCAACATGCTGAAGTCTTAAGACATTTAAAGCTATAGTTAAAAGACTGAAAAACAAAACAAAAAAAACATTGCCCTTGGCTTCTTCTCACTATTCAACTGACGACTTTTGGCTCTTATTGCCCCAAGGGGAAAAAAAATAAACAAAAAAAATGACAAAAAAAATCAACAACAAAAGACTCTCTAAATAAGGACGACTTTTCCGACTCCCAATTGCCAGATTTTGTTGTTTAAACGGGTACCGTGTTGTGCAGTGAATTAATCAATTAGAAAACACAGAGCCCAACAAACTGAAAGGGAAAAAATGCGCAGTGAACTTGTTTAACTGAGGTTTGCAAATATATATTCAGGATTATTGTTTAAACTCATATCGTCACACTAAATACCGGTCCTTGATTCATGGATAAAATAGACTGAGTCGTACCAGCCTTATTACCCATTGCATCCAGTTATTTCGTTATTTAATCAAGAATAAGAGTCCAAATGGATAGCAGTTACCTTTAAAGTTTGTAAACCCATGTGGGAACTTAACCTCCCATGACCTGATGTCCACATGTGTACATTTTTTGTTATTCAAGACTACAAAGTTAATTTTGGCACTAAAACGGCCTCATTTTTCTCAGAAACTACATCATATAAAATGATAATTCTTTGTTTTTTACACTCATCAAGTCCCAATTAGCTTAAGTATCAAAGATAAAATGGATAATTTGCAAGAGTTTGGGTGTTAGCAGGTTAAACTTCTCCACTTTGATGTCAACAAAACTTAATCACATGGACACACACACACACACACCAAAACATTTCTGTACATTTTATTTACAAAATGTATTAAAATTCTCTGTATAGCGCCTCTCTAATGAGGTTCAGTAAATTATTCATGCATCTCTTGTATCCACTACAACGCCTGGTGATCTCCCAAAGGGTGAGCCGAACAAAAAAAAAAAAGAAAAACAGGTGCAACTCATTTACAAAAATAAAAGAAAGAAAAAGAACCAGTTCTTGAGATCTAATCTACAGTCATTTTGTGACTTGTACGGCTCATCAAGCATCACATGCATTTTTTTTGTTTAAAAAAATGAGGAAAATCTTCCATTTATTATAAACAGTCCGTATTTATCTAAATGTACACATTTCAACATTTTGTCTTCACATTATCGTGTTTTTTTTTTTGTTAATATATAAAACTATTTTCCCACAGCTTCAGGTAATTTAGGTATCTTTCTACAAACCCTATGAACTCACAGCCTTTTTTTTTTTGGAAAGTAATTAGTACAGCAATATGGACATGTGCTAAGCTTGCAGACCCGCTCTAATATAACATTTTATTCATTTTTAACTGGTTTTTATTATTGTACAATGCGACGTCACAAAACAATGTAATTCTTTTGACATGAAACCGAAATGAGAAGCACAGTGTATTTTAAAATGTGAAGAAAATGGTAAGCTAGTCCACATAGTACAGTTTGAAAGCCATTACTGGTATGATTTTGTAAAATTAAGCAAGTTCATCTACAATTGAATTCGCATTGTTTTGGTTCTACTTCCATCTTAGATAATGTAGACTTAAGGGAGATGTGCAAACTTACGAATATATTATTACACACTCGTTCAAATGCTCACACGCACTTTTGGCAGTATTGGAAGTGGTGTGTGTTGCACAAAAAAGTACATACAACAAACACATTGTGAATTGCTTTGAATGGCATTTCATGAAAATGAATCTGAATCAATCAAGAGATGGAGTGGCAGGGCTAGTATAAAAGCTAATTTTGTAGTAATCAGTGTCTGGCGGTGCACTGACAAGATAGAAAGCACACATTTGAATACATATAACTAGTGAAAACCTGGCAGCAGGAGAATGCGGCATAATCTGCTTTTACAAGAAACCAATCAAACCCTCATCTTTGGGCACTTCCTAATGTGCTTAGGGTTGCAAAAATGATGGCTTTATTTCTCTCACATTACATGTATTCAATATGTACTGTTATATACTGTATATTTGATTCCCACCGATACTCAAATCTTCTCGTTTGTGTAAGTTTCAAGCAAAAAGCAATATCATTGAGAATGTGTTGCATTGATTGGACTTTCCATAAGGCACTGAGAGGAGGGAAATCTTCTCTTCCCAAGACCAGTCCAGTCGTGTCGTCATTGCAGATTATTACACCAG